>NC_071103.1:7630000-7797500 GCF_024256425.1 Clarias gariepinus | reverse complement strand
GAGTGAGTGAGTAACTGAGTGAATGAGTGAGTGAGTGAGTGAGTGAGGAACTGAGTGAGTGAGTAAGTGGGTGAGTAAGTGAGTGAGTAAGTGAGTAACTGAGTGAGTAAGTAAGTGGATGAGTAAGTGAGTGAGTGAGTAAATGAGTGAGTGAGTAACTAAGTGAGTGAGTGAGTGAGTGAGTGAGAAAGTAAGTGAGTGAGTAACTGAGTAAGTGAGTGAGTGAGTAAGTAACTAAGTGAGTGAGTAAGTGAGTGAGTAAGTGAATGGGTGAGTGAGTAACTGAGTAAGTGAATGGGTGAGTGAATGGGTGAGTAAGTGAGTGAGAGAGTTAGTCAGAAAGAGTGAGTGAGTAAATGAATAAGAGTGAGTAAGAGAAAGAGAGTGAGCGAGTGAATGTGTGAGTGAGTGAGTGTGAGTAAGAGTGAGTGAGTGAGTGAGTGAGTGAGAGTGAGTGAGTAACTGGGTGAGTGAGTGAGAAAGTAATTGAGTGAGTGTGAGTGAGTGAGTAACTAAGTGAGTAAATGAGTGAGTGAGTAAGTGAATGGGTGAGTGAGTGGGTAAGTGAGTGAGTAAGAGAGTGAGTCAGAGAGAGTGAGTGAGTAAGAGTGAGTGATAGTGAGTGAGAGTGAGGCAGTGAGAGTGAGTAACTGAGTGAGTGAGTGAGAGAGTGAGTGAGTGAGAGAGAGAGAGTAAGTGAGAGTGAGTGAGTGAGAGAGTGAGTGAGAGAGTGAGTGAGTGAGTGAGTCAGAGAGTGAGTGAGTGAGTGAGTGAGAGAGAGTGAGTGAGTGAGAGTGAGTGAGTGAGTCAGAGAGAGAGTGAGTGAGAGTGAGAGAGTGAGAGTGAGTAAGTGAGTGAGAGTGAGTGAGAGAGTAAGTGAGAGTAAGTGAGTAAGTGAGAGAGAGAGTGAGTGAGTCAGAGAGTGAGTGAGTGAGTGAGTGAGTCAGAGAGTGAGTGAGTGAGTGAGAGAGAGAGGGAAAGAGTGAGTGAGTGAGAGTGAGTGAGTGAGTCAGAGAGAGAGTGAATGAGAGTGAGTGAGAGTGAGAGAGTGAGTGAGTAAGTGAGTGAGAGTGAGTGAGAGAGTGAGTGAGAGTAAGTGAGTAAGTGAGAGAGAGTGAGTGAGAGAGTGGGTGAGAGAGTAAGTGAGTGAGTGAACACGTAGCATTTCAAGTAAAAAAATGAAGGCAAATAAAACTTGCACAGAATTTTATTGGAGTATACAGGGACATTAATTGTACAACAAGTAAATTCTAAACCAGACATTTAAAAATGAGTCCCACATTTGTTTATATTTCTTTTAAATCAAACAACAGTCTATTTATTAAAAAAACAAACAAACAAAATAAAAATCACCACAAACCAAAGAGAGCACTGAATCCACTGAACAGTCTTGGATGCATCATTTACAGCAATACACACACGCACACACACACACGCACGCACACACACACACACACAAGAAAAAAAATACAATAATAAAAAAATCTGAGGTGTAATTGTCTTATTTGCTTTTCGTTGGTTACAAAATCAATAGGTCAGAAGAACAAGAAAAGAATTTTACACACATAACTACACTAGTCACACAAATAGTAAGAGTTTACCACATTGCTTTTATTCCAGAAAAGAATTATGTGTTTCTTTCTTTCTTTTTTTTTTTTTTACATTTTAAGGTTTTACACAGTGAACCGAAGGAATCTACCCTCCGCACTTAAACTGCTGTAGTCAAAATCCGATAAAATCAATGGATTGGTAGGAAAATGAATAAATAGAGATAGTACAAAGATACTGTAGAACAGTTGCCCAAAGGATGTTTTGTCCAGCAGGAGGTGATAGTGAGTAAGTCTGACTGAACCACTGAGTGCTCTGGTGAAGGCAGGAAGAGAGCCATGTCCTGGTGATGACTTGCACAGCTGTCTAAGAGTCCAGAAGTCTAATGGACAGTTTCGTGTCCTGCCCTTAGTGTGACATGGTGCTATTGCTTGAGGCTTTTCCTGGTCATTGCAATCATTGCAAACTAAACCCAAGAGAAATGTCTTTGTGTGTCTGATTATAAAAACAAAACGCTTTTCCACGTATCTTTCACATATACAACACTGAGTCCTTCAGAATAGGTAACATGGACACCGGTTCCTGTCAGAAAGGCAAAAGTGGACGTTTCAGTATCTGAATGGACGGTAATGTAAATATGGCATTAAGTCACCGCACCAGTCTCTTCTCCTGAGCCTGAAGAATGTCGATTTGTCGTCTCCCTTGCTTAGAATTCAGCGCATCATTTTTTAAGGTTTTTTGTCCAAATTAATTCTCTCTGCCCATATGTTTGTTGAATAAATGGCATGTATGGAATGTTAAATCACTGCTGAAATGCTTTTGGAGTTTGCAGGATGATTAACGATACTGTTTCATTGTCAAGGCTTTTCATGCAAGCTTTACAAATAAGGAATTACAGACAGATACAGTATTATACACAAATATATCCTTTGAAACGGTTACAAAAAAAAAAATTCAAACAAGCTCCATGTTGGTATTAAAGTTGCATGCCCTGTGGGTGTGCACTGAATTGCTGTCGGACAGATTAAAATAGTAAATATTGTTAGTTTTACAAGCATTTACAGAAGTACACTGAGACCAGGATATGTTTCGTTGACTTAGACTATTAGATACGATCCACACAATTAACATTCAAAATATTTAGACTTTGCATTGAACAGAAGAGAGAGAAGACATTGAATAAAAGAGACTGGAGACAGACTTCGATGTAGCTGGCTTCTATTCTAATGTCATAGCACCAATCGTTTAACTGCAGTAACAATGAAAACTGAACTTACTGTATGTTCCATGGGCTGGGAATGTGTTTATAATGCTAATTTCATACCTATAAGACACTTAAACTATACATGACCATCTCTCCCATATACATTTTCTATGTGCTCTCTCTTTCTCTCTCTTTCAGACACACACACACACACACAAATTTTAGAAAGTGCGTAAACTCTACCCGAAATGTGCAATCATGCATTCCTCCCCCCAAAACGTTCTCTCTTAGAATCCATTAAAACACACACACACACACTGACACACTGACACACACATGGATACCATTTTGGTTTACTCACACACCCTTATGGAGGAATTTCCAAACCATAATTAATGATAAAGATCAACTTATTTAAAGCAAATAAAGACAAATAACAAAGATAATTCAAAGACAGACAATCTGTAAACCTACTTTAATATTTCTACTTGTGCAAATAGCAAAGAATTGAATTACTGTTATACAAAGTATAGCTTTGTTACTTATAGTAGGGCTCTCTCGTACTCAACAGCCAGTAGAATTGAGTGTGTTGTGCATTGTGCACACTTAGCTAAGTCTTGACAGCGTACTGTATTTCGTTATGAAAAAATAAAACAGGAAATTCTTAAACATGAACCAGCTTTGTTATAGTAGGCCGAGGTCAATGCGCATGGTCAGACATTTTTATGGCGCCCCCTGGAGCAGACAGGGTTAAGGGCCGTGCTCAAGAGCCCAACAGCGGCAACCTAACGGAACAGAGTGCTCGAACCACCGACCTTCCGATCAGTAACTCAGAGCCGTAACACACTGAGCGTGCCTATTTATGGATCTTACAGTAAAGTGTTACCCAGGAGCCCCTAAAGAGAGTGACGCACACAACCAACCCCTGTGGAGACGGAATATATTGTTATATGTTATCAATATATTCCAGAACAGAATATATTGTACATTATATATATACACAATATATTACACTAGTGTATGAAAATTTTGTACACAGAAATCCAGTTGGTTAAATTGCAGCCCCACAAGAATTTTAATAACACAACGCTTTTGCAGACTCCAACTGGATTTCAAATGCATCAATGTGACGGTTGTAATTTGTTTGAAACGGGGTTAGAACATACAGGACAGCTAACATTATGCTAAAATTGACATTGTGCAAATGGCTGTTGCTTAGGCAACAAAGCAGAGGTGAGGGTTTTAATCATCCATTGCCTTCAGTAAAGTGCTAATATTGAAAGGCTGAGTGAGAATTCACCTGCACATATTCACTGTATGAACATGAACAATGAACATGGACATGGGTTTTGGACGTGGTTTTAAAGATCCCAGATCCTGATCAGAACCTGAAACAGCCTTGTGTCATGTTTGAGGTATGTGAATAATCATAATATTGCATATCTAGAAGGATTTGACTAATTAAAATTCTGGTGTATTTACGTAATTAAAATATTGGTAAAAATATGTATAATCCTTAACATTCAGTGTTACAGTCCAGTTTTGTCCCCATAATTGGAACACGTTTGGTTAACAAAATTCACTCATCTGAAACAGAATATCTCAAAATCACACCCAGGACTAATCGCTGCTGCTCAATCACAAACAGATATTGTTCATTTATAAATTTGTATCTCCCTTTTATACGGTAGATTTTCATTCAAATCATAGAGCTTTTTTTTTTTAATCACAACTGACATAGATTATCTATATAAGGCGTACAGCAGATCGTAATGTGTGATTGTTTAACTACATTTAGGGGGTAACGTTCTCACAGCAAGTCGAACTTTTGACCAGTTTCTCCAGCCTACAGGTTTATATGTGTTTGACTCACTGGTTATGACTGAAATACAATTGTGCTACAATTTACATGAACATAGACAAAGTGCCAAAAACAAATACATGGCAGGATTAACTAGAAAAATAGGTACCCCTCATATTTATTATATGTATGCCCCAGGACAAATGCCAGGAATTATTTGTATTGTTTTATTACAAAAACATATCCTGTAAATACTGTCAGACAAAAAGTAGCTCCTGTTACGGTAACTAAAATAAGCCATGGGAAGATAACCGTAATAAACTTGTTATTCTTGTACTGCTGCATTTCGCTTGCCCAGTGAAGAATACATATGGTTTTGGAAACGTCATCACCAGCCAACACCACAAGTAACTGAACAAACCACAACAATCCTTGGTTTAGAAGATTATTTTCCTCGAATAACAAAAGTCTCCTTTTTTTTTAATGGCTCACAAGATACCTCAGGTGCCCATACTGGACCTTCCCTCGATGCTGACCTTTACCTCCTGCGAGAGGAAGGAAAGTTTAGGCAGAGTTTCGGGCTGGTCATTCTCCTGTGCCCTATCTATCTCTCCTCTCTCCGGGGCAGACCACCTCCTCTTGCGACTTCCTGCACCATGAGCTTTCCCTTCTTCATTCTTTGCTATGATCACACCATTACCAGAGTCCGGACTCTTAATCTCATGACCTTCAAACTTTTGTTTCCCTTCCACTACAAAAATGTTCCCATCCATCTGATCCTCCCTCCGAGCCTGTGAGTCTCCAGGCCCCGCACTGAGCTTGGTTGCTTTATGATGGGTGTTATTATGGTTCTTCACAGGACCACAGGTTTGGTCTTTTCTTAATGCACCATTCCTGAGGCTCTTTAGGGTGAGCGAGATGCAGACATCACCGACAGAGAGTTTGGCACACGACAGAGCCAGTAACTGGGTAGTGCGGTCTGGGCAGCAGGATGACCATCCCTGACCAAACACGAAGAAAGGGTACTCGACCAGCACTTCCACACATACCTACAGAAAAGCAAAACATCAGCAGGACCCACCATAATTTCATATTAAAGGATTATTGCACCGGATAGCAATCACACTTTATATCAGAAAAATTATAATTCATTATGACTATATTATTATAATTTATTATAATAGTTATCGTACGTTTTTATGTTAAGGTTCAAGGAGTCTTATTGCGGCAAGCTACTGAATACATGAATTGTATGTTTGTGGAAATATACGAGGGTGAGTCAAAAATTAGGTCACTAGCTCAAAAAGTTCATTTGTATCTCTGGTGCGATAAAAAATGGATGAACCACTTGTGGTTTGCATGAAAGAAGAGCAGCAGTGATTCTGTTTTTTGTTTTTTTTTGTGGTCTGTGGGTGTACCAACAACGCATATAAAACAACTCAAACGCGTTGCATGAACAAAAGCGTTTTGATATCTGCAAACAAAATTTGGACCGATACTCTAATCAAGGTGAAAGTTTCTCAAAGAGAATCATTACTGGTGACGAGACATGGATTCATCACTACGAGCCTGAGAGTAAACAAAACACAAACATCCTCAATCTCCGACCAGGGAAAAAGTTGAAAAGTCGACCATTCGGGGCGGAAAAAGGGAGACTTACAGTTTTTAAGGATTTTCAAGGGTCAGTATTGAAACATTATCAGAAAAAAAAGATTATTTCTTATTGAAAAGCTGAAGCCTAGACTTTACACAGGATTAAACGTAGAGGACTGCTATTCAAGGGCGCTGTAATCTTGCATGACGATGTACGTCCACACAGTTCTGCCCACACTGTTGACACTCTGCAAAAACTTTTTTTGAGGTGTTAAAGCATCCTCCCTATAGTCCTGATCTCCATTCTCTATCAGAGTTTTACCTATTTAGTCTCCTGAAAGCAGCTCTACATGAACAAAGAATCACTATGAAGAAGTGAAGACAGCGGTGCATTCGTGGCTCTCAGCTCAGCCTTTTTTTCTTTCTGATATGTTCCCTAATTAAGTCGTATTCAATTCCCAACCATCATTAGGGCACGCCCTCATCAAGGCTGCACATACCAGTTAGGAAGGGCAGAAGACTATCATGTGTTTCCTCCGATACACGTGACACTGGCCACCAGCATATTTTTGAACTAATCTCTCTAGCGCTAATGAAAGCAACATCTATTCCTTCCGCTTGCATGAGCTTACAGACACCCGTGATTGGTTTGGAGCCATGATTGATGTAAGATGCCTACCCTCCCTCAGCCAATCAGCTCTCTCTATGTCTCATCTGCGAAAGGCTACAGCATCACCCAGGATTCAAACTCAAAATTACTTCTACAGCCAGAGTGCAGATAATTTTTGACTCACCCTTGGAGAAACCTAAAAAATATTATACATCACAACATGACTCACCTGTGCTTTGTGTTCCCCGACTGAAAACTGTATAATGACTGCATCAGGAGTTTTGCTGGAATCTATTCGTTCAACTGTGCTTGAGTCAATTTTTAGTTCTCTGCTCACTTCCGCACTCTGTAGAAAGTCCTCCGTCCTCAGGTCCTCCACCCGCTTGAGCTCTCCATCTGCCAACTGGATGATGGAGCCCTTCATGAAGTATGGAGGCAAGGTTGACGATGGGGAGAGAGGTGCATTCTGTGGACTTGTGGGTGTTGAAGGGAGCACAGGGGCTGGTGTTGCTACAACCCCTGCTGAAAGCAGGGGAAGCTGCACCTGGGTGGAGCTCGGTACACCCGACGCAGCATGATGTTCCTCTGGGCCTGTGATCTCTTTGCCATTAGGGAGGATCGAGGTTGTAACAGTAGGTGTGGCTGCAGTTATGTAGGCCTGAGGCAGACCTGTAGCTACTGTCGGTACACTGGTAGCCGAAATGGCAGGGATGGAGCAACGAGAAACTTCTGACTCAGTAGATGACGTGTTAATGTTGCCAGTACTTACAGGAATAAGGAGGGAGGGACTGCCTGAGATTACTAGATGCTGTGGGAGGTTGCTATGGTAACTGGCCACAGCCTGTTGGGGTGCCCCAGATGTACTAGTAATGTATCCAATAATAGGCAGCTGTGTGCTTGAGAAAAGGTTTGTAGAAAGCTCCTGGGTCGTGGCGGATGGAGATGCATGCAGGAGAGTGTGAGGGGAGAGAGTTGGACCAAGAGATGCTCCCATGCTGTCTGATGACGAGAGAGAAAGGGAGGAAACTCTCGAGACTGGTTTCCCCACAGAGAGTCTTGTTCTCTCAACCCGAGCCAGAGATGTGTGTTCTTTGTCCTGGGTGCTCTGAAGCTCAGTGCTGTTATTGGCCATCAGGTGGTTGCTTGACACCAGCATGACCGATGTCTGAAGTCCTGCACTGTCATGAGGAGCATAGTCAGCGGGAAGTAAGACCTGAGTTTGGGCTGGGAGACTCAAGTTTTGGATTTGCCTTTGGACATCATCACTTTCTGGTTTGTTAGCCATTCCCTTCATAATGCTGGTGGTGTGTTTGACCACTGTGACCTCTCCAAGAGGACCGTTCTGCAGATCCTTGATGTGGGAATCAGCTTGTTTTGTGATAAGACCATCAGCATAATGCACAAGCACCTGAGGGGGAGCAAGAGTCAAGCCATGTGGGGCAAGAACAGTTGAATGAGTGTGAAGTTGAAGGGGTACTTGGGAAGTTGGGGAAATTACTGGCAAGCCGACTGGAGTGCCCTCTACCTGAATGCACTGGCTGGTGGGGTGAGCTACATTCGGTAAGGATGAGATTACATGCTGCTTTTGTGGGTTTCCATTAGAAGCCTGTGGGATGACAGCTGTGGCAGCGTAAACCTCCTGGGTGGGTCTGCGTGGTTGAGTTGTACTTGCTGCAGCTGACACTATCTGAGAGGAGATATAACTGGTGTAAGGTCCAATGATCTGTAAGTTATGTGGTAGCTGAGTGGACTGAATGGGTCCTGCTGCTTGAGGAAGGTTGGAGGAGAGGACGGCTGGATTGGCTGTTATTGTGGTTGTTCCAGAGAAACCTATGGAGTTTGTATATGATGACAAAGAGCTGTTGGAGGCAGAGGTGGAAAGCGGGTACTCCGTGACTATAGTTAGGGCTTTGCTTGATGGGGTCGGGCTGCTAGTTTCAGAACTGTGACTCTGTGATGAAACTAGGTTGGGAACAGTAGCCATACTGGCCATACTGGCTACACTAGCAAGCCATGCCAAGTTCTCACCACTATGGCTCTCGTTCACAGTTGATGCTACCAGCACCTGCCGCTCCTCAAGTGCCAGGATCTCTCTCTTCTTCGGAGGCAGGCACTCATTACTACGCTCCTGATTGGACTTCATGATATTTCACTCTTTGACTCTAATGTGCTTTTACACTAGATAGGTTTGCACTTGTTTTCAGTTGCACATGAAGTCCATTGTTTATAAATGATTCTTTTTTTTATATCTTGTGTTCAGATACAAATCAGATTCAGTCACTGGATCCTCTTGCTGTTACTGAAGTCTTCATGTGGAATCATCTGGAATGCTCTGCCTTACTGCCGTACCTCACTGCAGTCTGTGCCTTGATCAGAGACAGAATCAGAAAATCAGAAATGCTCACATTGAACCTGACGGAGTACTTCCCCTTTAGCCTCCCATAACAAAAAAGTAAAACTAAACACAGTGCTTCTAATTGTACATTAGAACGATATAAGCATAGCAGAAGCCAAAAACGGCTCAAGTCTTTCTTTACACACAGTGTCGGAGCACTTTATGGTCCTAACACTTATCCTTCCTTAAAAACGCTGCTTGGACTATGTGTGAATGTTAGCCTACAGAATGCATCATACAGTCATTTACGGCGGCTTTCGACAAGCTTGATCAAAATGTCTCTTTTATATAAAACATTTAATGTCTTGTCTTCTCATAAAGTTAAGAGAACTTTAATTACTTCTATCACTCATTATATCCCTGACATGTTTCTGGATCACTTTTGCATTTCCATCCTGGTGTTGTTTCTTTCCCAGATGCTAACTGCATTGACTTAAACTACATCTCGCTCTTTCTTTCTTTCTCACACACATGTACGCTGACACAAATATAAACACACACACAGATAGGCTGCTCTCCGTGTCAGAGAGATTAGTACTGCAGTATCGCTCCAGCTCTGACTACATCAGACATCACACACTGCTGCCCTGTTGCAGATAGCTTGCCCGGGCCCCCAGCGTAACTCGTTCACACCTCCCTATCCTCAGTAGGTACACGCGCACATACACACACACACACACACACACAAACACATCACACAAGCCAAAGGCCAAAGCACAGTTTTAACTATGCAAATTCACACGCAAATGATTTGTCCTGCGTCTTTATCATAACACTCGATGACATCCATCTATGTGGTGGTAGTAACATTGACCTGATTTTTGCATTCACGAGTTATTTCATTTTCACTGAATGTCAAGACATTTTAACAATGTTACAATCACTGGGACCTTAACCAAACATGATGTCATCCCCAAATGAGCAGACAAAGTGAGATAAGATGCTACACCGCATTCGGTATGACCTCGATCACCTTCGAACCAAAGGAAGAAGAAAATTGTTTCGTAATAGGCATGGGAACTGGAAGCGTTTGTTGCTTTTTGCCAGACAATGCCTTAAAACAACTATTCTCTGCACGTTGCCACCCTTTGGTAAAGGTACCTGCCCCTTTAAGAGGCGGGCTGGGGAGTCCTAAGCTAGACATGAATCCAAACAGTGCTGTTGCTGCTTTACAATGACTACAGGCTGCTATTCTGGACATATTCTCTCTCTCTCTCTCTCTCTCTCTCTCTGGAAAAAGTATCACATCACAAAATGCATCATTTCAGCAGAACGTACACAAACATATTGTGTCTTATGGTTTCTTAGTGACTACGCCATGCACGCTCGACTTGTAAAACTAGGAAATATTATAGATGAAGACTCCTTTGTCAGGAGACTTACCTCTGGATCATGGAGACAACAGCCCTCTCTCTCTCTCTCTCTCTCTCTCTCTCTCTTTCTCTCCCGCCTTCTTGCACGGCGTAGTATGTGCGTGCAAGGCAACCTATTCCTCACCAGCCATCCTTTGTCCAGGTTTAACACAGACACAAAGTCAGATCCACAATCCTCTCGTCATATCTTCACCTCCATGTCCCCTGCTCTCCCGTCCTGTCCTCCTGTACCCCCTGGTCTCTTCTCCTCTCCCTTCTGCAGTGGCCCTGGAGGAGTGAGTAGAAAGGAAGTCCCCTTGTCTGGGCTGTCTCACATGAAGCCCTTGCGTACAAGAGGTACGGAGTGTGTTATGCAAGGCATACACACTGCCTCACTCCCAATCTCTCTCTCTCTCTCTCTCTCGCTCTACACACACATACGCACACACATGCTCAGTGCTCTGCTGAATGCAGCTCCTCCTCCTCCTCCCCCAGTCAGCCTCAGCAGCCTCATCAGGTATTCATTCAAAAAACACACTCCACTTGGCACAACGCCCAAGCTACACTCACAGAGAGGGAGGGAGGAAAGACAGAAGGGGAGAGGGAGAATTACGCAGGGAAGGCGGAGGCAGAAACCTAGTACTCACAGAAGGATGAGCACAAAATACATGCTCTCTGTAAAGGATTACACACGTATGCGCGCTCAGCATACCGAGCTACTACAGGGTTATTTTTCTCTCTCTCTCTCTCTCTTTTTCCCCCTTTGTGTTTGTGACCTAATTACGTTTTCCTCCTCAGTGCACGATGTATTCCCTGTCTCCCAGAGTACAGTCAGGTTTGATGTTACTACATAAATCAGCGCCGAAACAAATTCCATTTGCATGCTGCTGGGCTCTGTGGACTGTCCTGGTTTAACCTCTTATGCACCTGCTGTTAGGGAGCTACCGAGACCCTTCCACCATATCACCACACACACACACACACACACACACTGAACTGAAAAGAAACCAACAGTCAAGCTAATGATTTTTTTTTATTTTATCTAAAGATTAAACACACTATATATATATATATATATATATATATATATATATATATATATATATATATATATATGACGATTTATAACTAATACACAAACATTATACCAATAAAAGTGAACAACATCTACAGAACAATTGTGTTGCTTTCTCATATAACACTTTTAAACTACAACATCAAAAAGGGTATTAAACAGCGTGATTATTTGGTGGTTTGTGCTGCATTGTTATTATTCCAGTTTCAATGCCGTTTAGGCCAAGAAACATTTTTCCAACATACATGAGACACAGACAGACTATAGTACAGAACGCTGCTGACTCTTTATGTAGAGTTAATACAGGAACCAACTCCCACTGGGACAACAGACCGGCACATGGTAGTTTAAACTACATAAGTCAACTCAGAATTCAATGAACTAACATAAATCTTGAAAACCATCAAAGATCACATGTTTATTGTAGAGATTTTCTTTGAAGACTGAAGGAATAACACTGACTCGCTAATCATTTATACCATTTTATGCTGTATACAGAGTCACAGGGGGTCTGGAGCCAATCCCAGGAGAGGGCATGAGGCGGGGTACACACTGGATGGGCTGCCAGTCATCATACACACACACACACACACACACACACACACACAACTTAACCTAAGGAAACCGGAGGACCCGGAGGAAACCCACCAAGCACAGGGACAACATGTAAACCCGGAGGTGGGAGTCGAACCCAGACGCTGGAGGAGAAAGACAACAGTGCTAATCACTATGCCACCATGCTACCTTAAAGTAATAACATTATACCATTATTATTTTAAATGTTATATTGTATTAACTGTCTAGGCCAGGGATTCTTAATTCTAGGTGAGGGGGGTTTATAGTCCTTGAGATCCCTTGTCTGTAAAACTAAAGGTTCTCTCTACAGTCAACACTCATTAAGCTGATCAATCGTATCCTAATCGGGAAAAGTTCCACGACTGCAGTTAGGAACGCTTAACATAATAATGTTATACAGCTTTGTGCTGAAATACAAGAGTTGTGCTGAAAACCGGAAAATGTTACAGATACACCGGACAGCTATAATACAGTATTAATAATTATTATCAATTCCAGTAAAGTGACCTGGTGACTATGGGCACCTAAGGCTCTTTTAAATTCAAATTCAAATTTTATTTGTCACATACACAGTCATACACAGTCATACACACAGTCGATATGCAGTGAAATGCTTATGGTGTCCCGCCCATCCTGTCCCACCGCCCGTCTTGTCCCATCTCACAGAAAAGCCAATGTAGCACAAATTGCTGATAAAGTTAATGCTGGCAAGGACAGAAAGATAAGAGAACACTCAGTGCCTCACTGCTTGGTGTGTAAGGGGCTTTAGCAAGCAAAGGGTTCAATGTTGTTAAACCGACCTCCAAATTCCTTAAAACTCAATCTGAATAAGCGGTCATGGTTCACGTGGTGAACAAACAAGGCTGGTCCACGGAGAACCTACCTGGTGCCGGGTACACCACCACACCTGCAGAGATCTTGTGAAGTCTCGAAGGGGTCAGGGCTGTTTTAAAGGCACAAGGGGAACCCACACACTAATGGCCTTAATTTACACTGTAAACTTAAAATTATATTCTACCTTTTTTTGTTTCTTATTTATATTTATCTCTTACTGTAATTTCATCGTTCAATGCACTTCTACATCCTTGTTTTCGAGAAAAAAATAAGAATTTCATCTTACCGAGGTATATATGACAATAAAAACCTCGAATCTTAACATTAAAGTTACCACTAATGGAAAAGTCCATTTGTGCATACATGTGAAAATATAATAAAGAACATGAAGTGATGTCTATATTATCATTAGTGGCGCAATATATTTACTAACCACCTCACAGTTTATTTACAGTGCAATATATTCTCTTCAGCTGTGAAATACATTATTAATCATAATGCACCTTATTTACTGTGTCCTTATTAGTTCTGCGATGTACTTATCAATCATTCCCAAATATATTACTGCTCAACATATGTTTAATCAGTCTGTTGCTAGATATTTTCATCCTGTGTCAATACCAGGTCTAAACCGCGACATAATTTCGTTCTGTTTTTTTTAATGATAATCAAGTAGTCTTTTATTAACCTGCTTATATTCAACCACCCTTTTTGAGCAGAACCTGCCCAGACAGAGACCAGACATTGATTTGAAGCAGGAGAATCCTCATGTTAAAACATGTGAAGGTGGGAAGGAAGACAAGCAGGGAATTTATTGATCACACAGGGGAAATGACCTCGGTACAGCATGCAAACAAAGCCTGGTGAAAGGATTAAAGGAAGTAGATACACAAGTAGCAATCAAATGATAGTTAGTAAATAATTATTAAAGTACAGTAAGAAGTACAGTAAGGGTGGCTCATACAATAACACCTGACATGCGACTCAAACGCTGTTTGAGTCACATGAGTTGTGCATGAGTACAATAATCACGAGCAGATATTTATATGCTGAATCATAGTGTATAATAACCGAACTGGTACTGTAATCTGTCTGCATTAGAACATACAGTACTATAGCTGTGATTCCTATTCATGACACAATGTTAGGTGAGTGCATTCAACAAATGATGCTTTGTGAAAAGGGTTCTCCAGTTCATGCAGGATACAAATGAGACACGAGTTAAAGGTTGTGCTGAGGGACCCGAGCAAAGCAGGTTGGCACTGCCAGGATTTGAATTTGCAACCTCCTGCTGTTTAACTCAAAGGCTTAAACCACTGAGTCACTGCAAACAGAGCAACATTTGTGCATTGGGTTGTGCACAGTGCAATCCTTTACTGCAAGTTAGAATTGATAAATGAGGTTTAATTAGTGTACAGTGAACAGTCTGAGATGGTTGTTGAGGCTAAAAGCAGTGGTTAAAGCAGATCTGAAGGTTGTGTGTTCAAATCCCAGCAATCTCCTACATTTGGTTGAAGTTGATATTTGCATGAGCAAATATAGTGGACTATGTGTTGTTGTTGTTGTTGTTGTAACATGGAAGATATTACAGTACTTCACTGTAAATATGGTTACCATTATAACAGCAGGTTTTTTTTTTTTTTTTGGCAAATTACTGTAAAATTTGTACGGTTGACGCACTAGACTCTATCTATAAGTGCACCAAAGATGTCACTAAGGTCAGTGTGTGAAAAACTGAACCCAGACAGAGTAAGTGTGTTACAATCTGTGCTTTCAGCTTCAAGGGCTCAGTTCCTAAAGCCTACAAAGCCATGCTGAGTGACAACCTTTGATAGCTCCACTCCTCTTAATAGAAGAAGGGTTTTGGCAGCGTTGCTACGTTACTCTGTTTGGAGAGGATATTGTACCCAAGCAGTCACTTGGGGGAAGAGGTGAATTCTCTCTCTCTCTCTCTCTCTCTCTCTCTGTGTGTGTGTGTGTGTGTGTGTGTGTGTGTTCTCAAAACAGTGCTTCATTAAACTTGAGGCTCATGTCTAGTGCACCTTTAACTCGTGTCTTTCCTAAAGTCAGTACATTAGAGAAATAGAAATGTAACAATGCAACATGTGGTGGTTAGCACTATCGTCTTGCACCTCCAGGGTCTGGGTTCTATTCTCGCCTCGGGGTTTGTGTGCATGGAGTTTGCATGTTCTCCCTGTGTTCGGTGGGTTTCCTCCCACAGTCCAAAGACATACAGTACAGATGGGTGTTCCCAAATTGTGTGAATGAGCATGTGAGTGTGTGGTGTATGTGTGTGCCATGCGATGGATTGGTCCAGGGTGGACCTCGTGCCCTATGTCTCCTGGGATAGGTGCCAGGCCCCCTGTGACTTTGCATACAGGATAAAGTGGTATAGACGATGGGTGAGTGAGTGGGTGAGTGAGTGGGTGGGTGAGTGAGTGATAATACCCACGGCACTCAATACAATAATATGCATCACTGACCTTGCATGGCTGTTATCACAGAGCTTAAAAGTCAAATGAAGCCACGTGAGTTAAGCATGGTGCACATATGGTCTCCTAGTGTATTTAGAGTTATTACACATATTAATCATTTATAAGAGTCTCTATTCAGGGCTCCACTCACAGGCGAATGCATAACTGTCAAAGAGTAAACAAGAAGCACTTCACTGCAGTACAATATTAGATCCTGCTTAAATATATAAATATAACCACACACACACACACACACACACACAAAGCACCAAGCATGGACTCACTGTGTGGCCCCAGATGTGGTGCTTTCCAGTAGAAAATAGCTTGTCCTCACATGGTTCTGTCTCAGCACCTGTTACTCACACTACACTGCTGGAGGTGTCTCAAATACTGCTGCATGTAGGAACCCTGAGACATGTCCCAACATGTTCAGACATGCAGAAGGAGGGCCGGAGGTGACCTGGACCCGAGCAGCACACATGTGTACAGGACTCCGGTGTAAAGAATGTGGGAGGAGGGCAAAAATTTGATTGGTCACTTTTATGCAAACAAAGATAATAAGTGTAAGAATGCTCCGCCCATTGCCAGTCATCAGAGGCTATAAATAGCAATCAATTCCTCTATATTGATAAAGGGTTAAAAGGTGTGTATATATATATTTTTTTCTCTCTCTCTTGTCAGGAGTTGCATATGTGAAAGGAAGGTGTTTAAAAGTCCAAAATTGTGTAAAAAGTTAAAGATAAAGTGTCATACTGTCATAGGCAATCTGGTACTCATACCTTCCGGAAACGTTCTGCTTTCTTGGTTAATAAATACCTAAATTTAGGTCATTTGGTCCATCCACGTGCCATCTGACACATCAGGCATCAAATACTCCCCACCCTGGAGATATACAGTATTGATCATTTCTGTGGCAGTTACGTAAGCTCAGCTCGATGCCTGATTCTCATACACACACTACTGCCAACTTGGAAATGCTAATTAGCTTAATCTGCATGTTTTTGGACTATGAGCGGAACCCAGAGAAAACCCACCAAGCACAACCAAGAAAACATGCAAACTCCATGCACACAGATCCCGAGGCGGGAATCGAACCCCTTCCCTGGAGATGCAGGGCCACAGTGCCACCAAACACCTAAATACCTCAATGATACCATGCAAACTGCTTTCTTAATTAAAAGGAGAAAAAAAATCAACCTGAATAAAATTTAGAGAAGTAAGAAAAAATCTTTGACCTTGACACCTGTTTAGTTATTTATTTCTATTTTTCTTTTCTTCTAACTCTTAGCGGTCCAATTAAGAATAAAGAATGGCCCAATAAAAAGACTTTTCAGGTTAATCTGTTTGCTACCAGTGTGCCTTTCCAAGATTCTTATAAGAAGGTCTTATGTCATACTTTCTGGTTACACTGCCCCATCAGCACTGCCTTAAAACTGTACATTATTCAGTATCGCTGGCTAATGTGGAAAACTGCCCTTGGTTTTGGTGTGCGGTTGCTCCAAGGCAAAGAGAAAGAAAAAGAGCAAGATTGAGAAACAGAGAGAGAGAGAGAGAGAGAAATGTAAACATGTAAACGAGTAACATTCAATTCAATTAAATTTGTTTTGCATGTTTAACAATGGTCGTTTATAGGATCAAAAGAAAATTAAGGAAATACATATGAAATGTGTTACAAACATGGATGAATGTTTAAATCGAAATGATCAGTTTGCCCCTGATGAACAAGCCAAGGGTGAAGGTGGCAAGGAGAAAACCCCTGAGATGGCAGTAAGAAGAATCTTTGAGAGGAATCGGACTCAACAGGGAACTCATCCTCATTTAGGTGATATCAGATAGCTGGGATTGATCTGCAGACATACTGTGTGTCAGGAGGCTCGATGTCCAATATAACAGGAGAGGTGTTTGAGTTAATATTCCTATTTGTAGGAATTTCAGTCCCAAACTATTGAGCGACTGCAGTCACAAGTCATCAGACAACTACCATCTGCACCATCCTCATAGCCAGGTGGATCCGTCCCCAGTCACTACACACATCCCAAGCAGACTTTCACGCATTCCTGCATGCAACAGGATCCTCAACCAGACACAATAAATTACAGAATTGTAAAACAAAGTCTATGCACACAAACCCTGAGGCAGGAATCAAACCCAGACCTTGAGGTGCACGGCAACAGTGCTACCCATTGAGCCACCGTGCCACCAGATCAACAACAGTAAAACATACAAACTTGTTGAATTAAATTTGGTGAACACCTTTTATAGTGCGGCCATTTTTTTATAGTTTTTCCCAATGCTTAACTAAAATTTTGTGCGCATAGTAATTTAACAGCAAAGGCCATAATATACATCCCTGAGGCACTCCTTTATTCTCCACCTTTTATATACAGTAAGTATGGTGCTCACTGGTGGATGCTGATGAATTCAATGTTAAATGTAAAAGTAGAAGCCTGGAAAGAGAAATCAGTAAAATAAAATAATTAATATCTCAAAGTAATAAACAAGGTTGTGTCTAGTCTTATAAATAAATGCGACAGCATTCATGTTCACTCTTATGTTGTTTATCTGTAAGTTACAAAGACGCATGTTAAAAGGCCATGGCCATGTCTACATAGAGAAAATTTAGGTGATGTCTCCTGCAACGATTAATGCACTAAAAATGCAGATCGATAGTTCAAAGTCTCACTGACTTGCAGAAATGTTTGAATTCATAAAGAAGATGTCCTTTGATTAAAAAAACAAAACAAAAGGCTATCAACTGCACAAATGTGTATGTGTTCGTAAAAGAGAGAGGGAGAGAAAAAGAAACATAAAGAGAAGAAAAAGGAGCAAGAGAGAAAATATCAGCCTTATTCGGAATGAACGTCTTGCTATCTTAGTGTGTAGAGAATATGAAACCTGGGTTGCCAAGGTAACACAGGTCGATGGCTATGCATTAAGGAACAGACGTTTTCTTTAAAACTGTGCACTTGTTACAGTATGTGAGTCGGTCAGCATGCACGTTTGGTTGTGTGACTGCACATACTGTACACTTGCATATCTACATGCTCATGTATGCACATGGCAGTCAGCAAGTGAGTTTAGTTGTGATTCTGTATGTCTGAGTATAAAAGAGTCTAGTGAGAATAAGGTTCTGTGTATTGGGTACAGCAGGCCTTGTAAACCCCAGAGCACAGGTGGAGTCCGTAGGAAAATATCTTCCTGTTGAACATTTGCCTCAGGTTGGCTTTTTAAGAACTTGAGCTCGAGCCAGCGCAGCTGTTTATCACTGACCATGGACTATGCCATGGAATCTTAAATACACTGTACAGTAGCAGCATTCATTCCTTAACATTTTAAAGAAACCTTCATAAGGTTCTCTGCCAATTCTTTTCATGAAAACAAACACCTCCAAACATGAATCCCTGCTGGTAAAAAAAATAAATAAATAAAAAAAACTTGGCAGACTGAATCTTGAGTGTGCAGACTAACCAAAGAGTGAAAATTGTCCCTGCTGAGGCTCTGGTGCATTCTTTGAAGAAACAGAGAATGCTGAAAATGCAATTAGAGTTAATGCGTTTATCCTGGTCAGGGTCACAGCACGTACCTGGAACACCAGGCATGAGGTACTGCAGGAGTACACCCTACATAGGACCTCTGAACACATCAAACAGGTGAAAGTTTAATGTTATTACATCATTAAAGGTAAAAGCCTATCGTGCTCATGTGATACCAGGAAAAGGGCAGGGCATGTGAGGTTCAACAATTTCAGAAACCACATTTTTGCTATATGGAACACCTAACTCCAAACTGTTGCAATCTATGTTTCTGTAAAAATGGGAGATTTTTTTTTTTTTTTGATAAACAAGCCTGACCACAGCAACGGACCACCCTGTGTCTTCACAGCTAAAACATTTTCCCATGTCTATTAGAGCCAAGAGCTCCATTCATCCCAAAAATAGCCTGGCTTTGCTTACGCACAGCACTGCAAGAATGCAACCCAAGAAGCAGGGGATAAAAAGAAAAGGAAAAAACGAAAGTATTGACTTAACCGAGCTACCACGAGATCCTGCAACACTGCGGTCACTCCTCCACATGTTACACTCATCAAATGCATTTCGGGATAACAACTCTAAATTACCATAAATCCAGGCTGGTTGGACGAAGTAATAACAGTTTCTTTATCTGCTGATCGTGTAAAGAGCAGTGTTGAGCATGAGGCAGAGAGGACGGCCAGCCTCGCCACTGGTTGGGCAACCAAACCGAGAAAAAGGAGTGGATGTCATGCTTAAGTGATCTCATTTTACTGTCTATTTTAGACTCAGTGAACCTGTGAGAGAATTTCTAAAAAATGGAAAGTAGAGACAATCTTAGAAAACCTTCTTGTTTCTTGAAGTGCCACAAGTGTCCATTGCAGAGCACATACACACACTTACAGGCTCATTCACACACTGTGGCCAATTAGTCCAATCTGCATGTCTTTGGACAGTTTTTTGTTGTTGTAATTTTTATCTTGCCACTACATTCCCAGGTCTGATACAGCCTGTATAGGCGCCACCTCCCAACTTTCGTCCATCCACCGAATATTCGTCCATATTCATGGGAATAATTAAAACGCCATTGGCCTCCATGGTGCCATGGAGGCCAATGGCGTTTTAATTATTCCCATTTTATGGCGGGCAGTTTTGGGAACACCAAATAGCCTTATCTAATACCGGAGCTCCTGGAGGAAACCCAGCAAGCACTGGGAGAACATGCAAACTTTATGCAGGAATAACCTGAAGGTGCAATGCGACAATGCTAATCACTAAGCCAGCATGTCACCAGCATTCATACCTTAAGCTTTTAAAATAAACCCTCCAGCACTATGCCATTTCTTTTCGTGAAAAACAAACACCTGCTATGCATGAATCTTGCGAGTAATTGCAAAAAAAAATGGACTTGGCAGACTGAATCTGAGTGTGCTGTCTGATCAAAGAGTGAAGTGTGTCCCTGCTGAGGCTCTAATGCATTTTTTAAAGAAACAGAGAGTGCTGAAAACATAATTAGAGGTAACGCTCTTTTTCCTGATCAGGGTCACAGCAAATTTGTATTCTGGGCATACACCCTGGAAGGGACTTTAGTGTACAGTGATATTGCTTCTAAGGTCAGTATTCTTGTTAGTACCAGTCAAATGCAGACTATTTACATTAATTACATTACCCACCCTGATGTGATTATACTGAAGGGTTTCACACCAAGTACTACTAATTCGTTAGCATTGAGCTCCTTATACTGTTTCATTTATATATATATATACAGGTTGGAGAAATCCAGGTTCCTTGTTGATGGAAACAATGTTGGTAATTCTGTGCATCACGTCTGTGCTCTGTTGTAAACATTTTATTATATTGTATTATATTATTATACTATTATATCAGAAAGTATCCTCACTTTTTGGCTTTTTTGTTTAACTTATTTTTTTATTGGCACTCTATTTTCCGTACTAACACTGGAGTGCACCAGCGGACTCATAGGGATGCATCAGTTCTAAGAAGGAGGAGAACTCTGGTGTGTTTGGTACACACTGCATGTTGCCTGGCAGATCCGAAGTGCCACTTTCCTGTCTCTATCACCAAAGTGAAAAGCTGGAGTGGCACAACATCTTTTGCTGCCCTTGTTGTGGGAGCCTGGCACCCGAGAGTGTATTCCTGCCCAGAAGCTCTGGATCCACTGGGATCCTCAGCGGATAAAGACTACTGAAGATGATTAAATGAACAAACACATGTTTTAAGTTAAAGGTGTTAAAATACAGCCCACTCATTGGATGTGAGGAGAAAAAAACATTAGTTTTCATACTAAGCATTAATGAGGCACACAAGAGAAGATGTTTAGGATGCAGGACAGAGCTTCTGTGACTTGATGCGCATTTCATGCTGATTAAACATCTTAAAGAGGCATTCTATTTTAGGATTAAAATATTGTTTATCTTGTGGTTGGTAATATTATTATTGGTGCTGTTGTCACTTTTGTTGGTGTTATGGGTGATGGCGATGGTTTTGGTGATGTGTTGTTACTGTAAGTGGTGCTTATGAGGGTATGGATGCTGTTGTTATTGGTGTTGTTGCCAGTGTTGCTGTTGATGGTAGTGGTATTGGCGTTGTTGTTGTTGTT
Source organism: Clarias gariepinus (assembly GCF_024256425.1). Classification (NCBI taxonomy): domain Eukaryota; kingdom Metazoa; phylum Chordata; class Actinopteri; order Siluriformes; family Clariidae; genus Clarias; species Clarias gariepinus. The sequence continues at coordinate 7,775,909 of NC_071103.1, read as the reverse complement.
ATGGGGCGGGAAAAGGGTTTTGGCCTTGTGGTTGGTAGTGTTAGTGGTGATCATGGAGGTTGGGTGCTGTTGTTATTGTTGCTGTTGCCGGTGGTGCTGGCTGATGGTGTTGTTTGAGTTGTTGTTGTTGGTATTGTTAGCGATATTGTTGTTATCATTGGTGTTGGTTGTGGTGTTGGCAGAGTGGGGGTTGATTTTATTGTTGTTTGTGGTGGTGTTGTTGGTGTTTCAGGGGTGATGTTTTTGACATTGTGGTTGGTGTTGTTAGCGGTGTTACTGTAGTGGCAATCATGGGGGTGTGGGTGCTGTTGTTGTTGGTGTTGGTGTTGTTGCCAGTGGTGCTGGTGCTAATGTTGTTGTTTGTGTTATTGGTGGTGCTGTTGTTATTGTTGTTGTTGTTGGTAATTGTTAGTGACGTTGCCGTTAGTGGAGGTGTTGTTGATGGGGGTGTCACTGGTGTTGATAGCGGTGTTGTTATTGGTGTTGTCTGCAGTTTTTGGTGGTGGTGGTGGTGTGGGTGCTCCTGCTGTTGTTGATGGTAGTGATGGTTTTATGTTTTATGCTCTCATTGGTATTGTTAGTGATGTTGCCCTAAGTAGTTTTGATGGTGGTGGTATGGGTGTTGGTTTCCTTTGGTGTTAATGATGTTGATGCCATATCTGATATTGTTGTATGCACTATAGTTAATTGTGTTTTTTAGTGGTGCTTTGTTGCTGTTAGTGGTGGTGATAGTAGCATTGTTGTTGTTGGAAGTGAAAATGGGAAAACAACAATAAATGGTGGTCCCTCCAGCTCATGACCCAACAACTCTCCCACTGCAGGTGTTACAGGCGGCAATGCTCAGCAGGTTTAACACCCCCCCCCCCTTTTTTTGCCTCTGCACAACTACAAAATAAATTCAGTTATAGAATGGATGTAAAGGAATCCATTGCCAAGTTGGTGTCTTCAGGGACTGCAATCTTCTCATTTCATTTGCAGTGAATCTCTTCTTAATTAAAACTACAGACTCCATTCACCTCCTGCAGGAGCAGCAACTAGTCACAGGCTCTAATAGCTCACCATAAGAAATCAAGTCTAAAGGACTGTATGAATCAAATCCCTAGGTATGAGGGAGCTTTGTGAAATATAAAGATTATATAAGAATGCAGGCGATGAAGAGAGACTGCTCTGAAGGTGCGGTCGCAACAGTGTTTCTGCTCCCTGATAGAAATTCTCCCCGAGAAGTGAATATGTTGGTGTAATAAAGATAACAAGACATATTTGTTTCACATCATGGTTAAAGTAAACTCATAATAATGCCCAATATGTTATGTAATTTTATTTATTATTCGTACTGTATTGTACCTTAAAATCACAATTTTGCATCGTAGTAATTACAGAAATAAGTATTACAAAATCAAAGGCAATTAGGACATTTGACGGTAGGTAGTACACAGTGTTGTGGTTTTACAGCTAACACATGATTGACAGGGTCACATGTGTGATCCCATCTCCAGGAAACATGTTTGTAGATGAATTGGCCAAACTATTTTGCCACCAAGTGTAAATGACTATGTGCATAGTGACAGTTATAGTGAAAGACTGGATTCCTATCCACGATCCATAGACTTTAAATCCTAGGTGTGTGAGAGAATAAACCCCGAGTGCAGGGCGTCATGCTAATTCACATCTGGGGGAGATTTAGTGCAGCAAGTCCACCTTCCAGCATGACTCTAAAGGTGGGAGGACACAAGGGAGAACCCGCACAGCTCCACATGGGCACTGACCCAAGCATGGGACCAAACTATGAAGACCTTGGAGCTGCGCGGTGAGGACAACACCCACTGCACGCGGAGCAACCGTCACTGAGATATCATTTAAATAACTTTATAGCACAGTAAGTTAATATGGATGATTACAAAATACTACACGATCACCTAAATGACGCAAATCATTCAAATAAACAGGGCTTCAAAGTACAACAGAGCAGCAAAATGAATAGATTGTGTGTATGTAACAAAACCGCACAGGTGTGAGGAGGGCCGATGCAAATGCGCTACAGGGCAGAAGGATTCCAGGACTTATGGACTGCAGACTATTACACATGGATTATAATTCAACGTTACTGTATGAGGCCCTATGCTGAGGTCTGGAAAGACTATCGGGATTAATCCAAACTAACGACAGTGGATTATTATAATCGATGAGGGGGTTCTTTTATTTTTGTTCAGATATAGTGAAAGAATATTCATCTGTGATTTGTGAGAGCATGCTCCTTCCATCCTTTTTCATGGAGTATAGGAGTGTGGGCTGATGGAAAACAACACCCCTCCCCTTTTCTCTATATAGCCAATCAGGATGCTCCAATCACAGTCACTATGGTCTTGGATTGGCTGCAGATGACATCATTACTACAACAGGCCAAATGCATCATCAATTAATGCAGGACTGCTGCACAGTGAGCCAATGAGCTTGCTCCGAGGGAGCCCTTGACAACACAGCCTGACTCTGTCCTTCCCTTCTGAGGGATTCTTCTTCTCTCACGGTCATTGGCACACGGATATGTGCACTATTGTGTGTGTGCATACTACTACTACTACTACTACTACTTACGTACCTTTGCAGCAGGAGCTGAAATACTAACGCAAGTCTTGAAGACATAATGCACAGAGTGAAAATTCAAACACAAAAAATAGAAAAGGGTGGAAAGATTTCTAAAACAAAAACAAAAACAAGGAATATGGGATATTTATGGCATTCTGAAGCTTAGAAGCAACAATCCCTTTGCGTTTTTTCACTTAGTGTGGAATCTTTCCTGCTTTTCTTACTATCCAAAGCACAGACATCCATCCATTAGGTTTTCCCTGTATTTTTAGGACTCACACGGTTATATTAACTTCCCTATCAAATGTCATTGTACTGGGGATTTAACAAGCCCATGTCAGATGTCAGATAAAGACGAGGCAGGTTGTGACAGACTGAGCTCTCTCTCAATAGACAGAGAGAGGGAGAGAACGAGAGAGGGAGAGAGACGGAGAGGTCTGTGGGGAGTCAGGGTCTGATTATGAGAGAGAACCATCTGTCCCTGTCAGCTTTGCTTTCAATGTTGATAAAACCCAACACACTAATACATCACTGACAAAAATATAGCAGCACATAAAACATTGGGATGACCATACATTGGCAGACACCCAAACCCAGAGCGAGCTACAGTACAGTTATCCAACTTTTTAACACAACCAAGCAGTTCCGGATTAAAGGTCCATGCTCAACGACAGCTTGGTAGTGCTGGGATTTAAACTTACGACCTTCTAATCAAAAAGCCAACACCTTACCCACTGAGCTATCACTCTCTGTACAGAACAAGCTTACACGTTTCCCCTGCTTTAACAAAAGACAATGTTAGTCTGCATGCAGCAAACAATCAGGCGACAGAATATCATTCTTCTACATAGCCTTGACCAGTGGATAGATCCTTCTTACCTATAGGCTGGGAAGTTCCAGGAAGGCCAGGGGTTGACACTACTTCCTGTTATTCAATATCAGTAATGAAGTAACCCAATCTAATCATAACCTACTGCTTTTGTCACTTTGGATCTTCTAATCCAGAGAGCCTGTAGCTGTAATCAACATCGGTAAATTTGATCAGATCAGTCAGTGCAGGGAATATTTGGCTTTGTTGCTCCATCTACTGGTGATTCAGGTATAGTGTAGTGTAGTGTAGTGTAGTGTAGCCGTTCTCCTGCTGAGAAGAGCTCTGCATTATTCCTGCATCTGTCACATACCCAATTCATCAGTGTTATATATATATATATATCTTATAAATTAACAAAAACCCTTTTAGGTCTGCACTGGTACCTCGTACACACAATAGTCAAAATGTTCTCAATGTGAAAAAGATACCCAATCACTTACATCAGCATCTCATCAAGATGTTATATCCATGTTTTATACATGTTCGGGATCACAGCTATATGTGGGTTTTCCCCAAAATGTTTCCCCGAAATGTTCCCATGAAGTTAGACACACTCACTCCCTCACCGTCAATACCTCTTTATCCTGCATACATTGTCATGGGGTGCTCAGGGCCTAACCCAGGAGACTTAAGGCATGAGGCGGGGTACACCCTGGACAGGGTGCCAATCCATCACAGGGCACATACACACACTTCACATTGTCCAAAATGTCTTGATATTGCTGTAAAATTAAGCATTACACCTTTGACTGGAAGTAAGAAGCTCAACACATTTTAGCATAACAAAAAGTCCCTATCTAAAATTCAAGCTGTATAAGACATTGTTTGCCAAGCCTGGAGTAGAAGGCCGTCAGTGGCCTGCAAATACGGTTGCCACTTATTACTTACAAAGAAAATTGCAACAACAGATGACTGACCCATAAAAAGACTGCCCGTCCCAAAGAGATCTAATTTTTCAAGAATGTTGGGCTTCTTTGTCTTATTGTCATGGCAACCAGTTCCAGGATAGCTTGTGTGATCGTTATGAAATAAACACCATATAGGGGAGAAAAAAAGATTTCGATCAGACATCAGACCCCTTATCTCCAATAAAAGGCAATTTTGATGCTTCAGCATACCAAGACATCTTGGACAATGCTACTGTATGTCTCCAACTTTGTGTCAAAAGTTAGGGGAAGGTCCTTTTTTATTCCAACATGACTGTGTCCCAGTGCACAAAGCAAGAACTATAAAGACATGGTTTGATGAGTTTGGATGGGGTTTTGTGCAAATGAAGCCTCCAGAAATGAACCCTTTTGTGAACCAACTGGCTGGAAGTCTTCAGAGCTTCATGAAGCTTCATCTCACCATCACTACTTCCAAGAAGAGTGGAAGCTGTTATGGCTGCATATGGTGGACCAACTCCATACTGAAAGTCAGTGCAGGTTTGGCCAAATAATTTTACCCACATAGTGTAGATGTATAAAGTAGAGCTATACATGAGAATCAGTCATATGAAAAACAGATTATGTTTCCGGGGAAATTTTATATATTTTCCAGGACAGATCATTAAAATGGGACAGCGCTGGAGAAAACTGGGACAGGTGGCAACACTACATGCACAGAGTCCTGACCTCAACAGTCCTGTAATGAACTTTACACCTTCGACTTCTTTAACGCTTTTAGGGCTGAATCAGTGCAAATCCATACAGACACACTCCACAATCTAGGACGGCCATCCCGGAAAAGGTTATTATATTTTGATTTTATTATAACAACAGGACGTGCTGTTATAGTGCATATAGTAATTAAATAATTTGTTCTATTGTTATGTTTTTCTTCTTGCAGAGGCTAGGCTATTAACTGAAAATGGTGACAGGCCTTCAACTTACAAACTAGCACACTCCAGGAATCAATGCAAAACTCAACTCAGTTCAAAGGAAAATAATACACATCATCATCATCATTATTTACATACTGGAGAAATTTATTAGCACATTCATGTTGAAGGCACGATAAAGATAAAGATGATCAGTAAAATAAATAGAGTCAAATAAATGAAGACCTTTTGCTATAGTGTGCGGTTTTAATGAATGATGTATAGCATATTTTTGCTTCCCTTGCGAGAGGGGGGGGGGGGTGTTTGGCTAAAAGACCACAGTAGATGCCTCTCGCCTCTCGCCAAATGGTAAAAATATAAATTTCAAATTGTGGTGCTACAACAGCACAAACTGTTTTAGGTATTAGATCCAATTTATTTCTCAAGGTAAGCCTTGATGCAAATTATAAATGTTTATAGTATACAGTATATGTGCATATTCACTAATTAGACATACCGTAAGCCCACTGTATTTTCTATAACTTAGGAAGGCAGTGATAAAAAAAAAAGAAAAAACCCTAAACTGCTAAAGCTTAGTTTAAAACTAAAATCATTTAGTTCTTAAAAGTCTTAACCATTGGCATTATTCTGTCTTTCAGGCCATGAATATTTAGATCATTTTGACGGACTTGTCTGGAGGTTAAACACTGGTTAAACACTGCTGATATGCAGAAAGGACACAGAATAAGTTTTACTGTTAAATACAGTAATTAGCAAAGACAATGTACACGTATTGAAATTTGCATGTGACTCATTGCATGGCATGTCATTAAATTCTTCAAAAAAATCATATTGTAAATGCCGAAAGGCAAAAAAAGGTGACTCATTACATTAAATCATTCAAACGCTCCTTGAGTACCTGCGGTGAAGAATACATGCAGTCAGACAGTTCTCTGCTCCACCGCTCTGAGGATTTCATCGTTTTCTCTCTGTCCTGTAACCCAGCAGCTCTTTGGATCAGTTCTTGATGTGGATTTGCTCCGCAGGTTCGCTCCTCCACCCATATCACCTATGTCTGTTTCTCTTGACCACTATAGTCCCTGCCACAATATCATATACAGTTCTGTTGTGCTGGAAAAACAGCAGCGTGATGAACGCCGGGAAGAAAAACGCAATGGAGAAATTTTTGTTTAAGGCTCGGATGGTTGACCTAAGAGAGAAGAGATACGATAACATGATGGATTACACAGAGTTTTAACTTAATAGAATACTGTATCTCTTAAAAAATACATATAAAGTTGCAAAGATCGGTGCAGGCACAATAGATTCTCTAAATGCTCATGAGAACTCTGATTAACAACATTAATATAAAGTTTCTTATCATGAAAGAGCGAGAGTACCAACCCTGTTTCCTAAAAGCTCGACTGCTCAGCTCAGGTCTGGATAATACGATCTGCCCCGTGAATTAATGTAAATGAAATACTGTTCTCTATGATGTAGCTATCTGATAGCTCAGACACTCTTTTTTTTGCATTAGTAGTCAGTGCAACACAAATTCTACAGTGTAGATTATTCAGCTAACTACCATTAATCCCTCTTTTGTTCCAGCAAATTGTCACCAAACAACAGCATGTTGTCTTACAGCACGTGTTCATAAAAGAGACAAATAGAAATCACTCCTAAAACTATTTTTCCTCTGACACCACTTCACATTATTATCAAATACAGGCCCCCCAGGAACTCCTTTAATGGCCCTTTCCTTTAAATATAACTAAATGGTCTGATTTAAACATCAAAGGTATTTTGACTTTGCAGGACAATGCATGACCTCTTACTGCCCACTGCACCACTTGCACATTACTGCAACTCAGCCACGTCCCCCGTACAGTCCTGACTTCGCTCCAAACCATTTTGATCATGGCTGCAGCGTACTGAGAAAAAACTTTGTTTTGCATGGAATTTAATTGCATACTCATAAGCAACACGCTTATGAGTATGCAATTAAATTCCACAAAACAAAGTCACATGCACATGTAGTTTCTCGATATAGATGTGATTAAGTATTTTAAAATTTAAGTGTGCGGAATGAAAGTGTGAGAGTAAGTGAGATTAAGTAGATTTCAATTGCACACTCAATTCATCTGTTGAATTTTGAAATGAGCTAATGTAGTTTTTTTATAATATAAAGGTGTTTTCCATTTAAATTTCAAAGTAACATATTTTCTCTTCCTCTGGGCCGATTGTGATGAAACAAAGCCTATATGTTTTTACGTGATGCTAACAAACAGACAAAAAAAAAAAACTTACTATTTTTACTATTACATTTTACGTCCCCACAAATTATTTTCTAGTGCTAGGTTATTTACTGCTCATGCTAGGATAAATCATGTAGGTTTGGTGTCACTGAAATGGTGGTCGAGTCAGAGATCAGAAATTAGGAGTTATGGCTTACAGGAAGTGACAGTTTTGTGGGTGGAGACGCCGTGTTTATAAGAAAAGGGCTGAGAAGAATGACATGACTGGTTTGAGCTGACAGGAAGTAAAAGAGATAAGGAAAGAAAAAAATCTTGGTAACAAGAAATGTTACATTCAACAGCATGTTGAACCTTGAGATGAGAAGCTGGACCAGCAGGTAATGGGTTCCAGTCCTGGCAGGACTGTCTTAGCACAGAATCCCAGACGCTGGACAGAACATTGTAAAACACCACCTGCTCTGTTTCCAGTATTCAACCGGCCAGTTTTGGACAGGGTCAACGAGGTCAATGTGTTTTTCTCACATTCTGATGTTTTTGTATTTCACTGATGCCTCACGATCGGCTGACTAGATAACCGCATTCATGTATAGCTGAACAGGAACTTACGCTGACAGACTGACGTTAGTCGCAGGCACCACACGCACTCGGTTGGGCTGCACCAGGACGGACGTGTCACACGTCACTACTCGCAGGCCAAGCAGAAATTTCCCTGGCGTGGCTCCTCCAACTCCCCAAATACATATGATCTAAACAGTGAGTGACATACAGGTATGTGGATGAATTGGTACTGTATATATGAGTATGCATTACCGTATTCAACAAGAATGGCATTACTACTGTGGCAAAGTGGTCTCATATTCTCGTGATGACAGTGGTAGATGATTTATTGGTAGCCTGTTAAGATAATTATCAGGTTAGGAACGTGTAATATTGGCACACGCCTTGCCTCATGTTCAAAAGTCCAGAGAAGCAATAAATTTACTCAAGTTCTTATTAGAGCTGAGCATTGAAGCAGACCGACCTCATAGAAGCACACCAATATCCGGTACACAAGAGCCACAAGCATCATTTTCTGCAGTTCCTCCATCGATGTGTCTTCATCTATTTCTTCTACAATGAAGTGCATGGCGAATTTGGATATGTCCCTAAAAACAACAATACCATGAGAACGGCACCAACCAAGATGTTTTATACATTTAAGTTACTGTTGGTTAAGAAATTTGTCGACTGTGCTTCATGTTCGCGGTAGCTGTTTGTGACTGACCACGAGGAAAAAACTCAACGCACGGTCACGAGTTACTGCAAACTGTGGGTTTATATTGGAAGCCTAGTAGCTTGTTGGCTAACGATATAGCATACAGTACCTTCATGCAGTCGGCGTTTACGCATGACTGCCGTATGCAAAATTAAGAGTGACTGGAACTATATTGCAAAAGGGACAATGCACGGTACTGTATAACAGACATCAATGTTGTTGTTTTTTTTTATTCATGCACTGTTGAGGAGTTATGGACGAGACAGGAGGACCTTCAGGGTCTAATATCTATGAGAGTAATGATTATTTGGTTACTCATTGTGACCAGGGTATATGTGTGGTGTACATAATTCCCTTTTTCCTAACAATAAGACATAAAACAAAAGAAATCATTTACACATGCAACCAAAGCTTTATTTTATAGTCAACTTCATTCAATATTTCAGCGTGTTTTATCCCTACTGTATTGTACACACTCCGGCATTAGATAAAATGCCAATAAAAGTCTTGCCTTCTGCATAAAATATTCACATTTTACATGTAGTTCTCGCGTCATCGGGATCGTTAAAGTGCACCTGATTGCTGATTTCAGCATTCGAACACTGGCACATTTAACCAGGTAATTAATATCCATCAGCTTAGTGACAAACTTGACTTAGTGACAAAAAACTCACTATATGGACAAAAGAATTTGGCGAGGACATTATATCCAAATACATATACTTCAGTATGGAGTCAGTGCCCTCTTTCGCAGCCATACCAGCTTCCACTCTACTTGGAAGGCTGTCCACAAGATTTTGGAGTGTTCCTGTGGGAATTCGTGCCCATCCATTCTGTAGAGCATTTATGAGGTCAGGCACTGATGTTGGACAAGAACGCCTGGCTCACAATCTCCATCCCAATTCATTCCAAAGCTGCTCGATAGGGTTGAGGTCACAGTGTTGGGGCCAGTCAAGCATTGTCCAAGATGTCTTGGTATGCTGAAGCATTAAGGTTGCCCTTCACTGGGGATAAGGAGCCTGATTGAAACACCTCAATTCAATAATCAACAGGTTTGACCAAATCATTTTGCCCATATGGTGTACCTATTCTCTCTCTCTCTGTAAACATGGCAGAAAATGTGAAAGTTTAATGAAATGAACCTCTGCCATTATAAACACAGAATACGGACCCAACTCACTTCATTCCACTCAGGTGCATTATGCTTAGGATGATGGTGGCTTTGATGAAGAAGAGGATGAAGAAGTCCACCATCTCAGCCAGGAAGCGGTGGAGTGGAGAGGGAATGAAATATTCCCGACCTAACAAAGATCCATAGCAGAGGAACAGGAAGTAAACATGTTGATATATGATACATATGATAGGAATAACATTTAACTAAAGACTTACACTAATCAGTCATAACATAGTGAACACCTACCTAACATTGAGTAGGTCCTCTTTTTTTGCCACCATAACAGTGATGCGCTGTGTGCTCCAACACCTTTCTATCACAACCAGCATTAACGGTTTCCTCAATTTGATCTACACTAGCGCTTCTACTGGATCGGACTACACGGGTCAGCCTTCACTTCCCATGTGCATCAGTGAGCCTTTCCCACCCATGACCCTTGGATCACTTTTGTTATGTCCTGATCACTGCAGAGCAGGAACATCCCACATGACCTGCAGCTTGGAGTTAAAGCTTTTGTCCCTGAAGTTGATGTGTTGGAAACAGAAAAAAATGGGCAAGCATAAGGATTTGAGTGATTTTGAGAAAAGATAAATTGTGATGGCTGGAGGACTGGGTCAAAGCAAGTCCAAAACTGCAGCTCTTGTGGGATGTTCCTGGTCTGCAGTGGTCAGGACGTACCAAAAGTGATGCAAGAAATTAAAACCGTTAACCAAAAACAGGCTGCAGTTTTAGAGTTGCTTTGACCCTGTCCTCTAGCCATCAAACTTTGGCTCTTGTCAAAGTCATGCAAATCCTTATGCTTTTCCACTTTTTCTGCTTCCAACACATCAAGGTTCACTCATTCACTCTCACTTACTCATCTTCTATACCGCTTTATCCTGTATTTAGGGTCGTGGGGACCTGGAGCAGAGCACACACACTCACACACACAAAACCCATTCACGTACTACAGGCAGTTTGGGAGAAACCAGAGTACCCGGAAGAAAACCCACCAAGCACGGGGAGAACATGCAAACTTCATGCACACAGAGACGGGAATCGAACCTGGACCCTGGAGGTGCAAGGCGACAGTGCTAACCACTACACCACCGAGCACATCAATGTTCACTTGCTTGAAAATGTAGCTACTGCGAGAAGGGCCGAATTGTAACGGCTAGACGACCGGGCCCGAGCAAGTCCAGAACTGCAGGTCTTGTGGGATGTTCCTGGGCTGCAGTGGTCAGAAAGTTCCAAAAGTAACCCAAGGAAGGAAAAGCGGTGAACTGGCCACAGGATCGTGGGTGACCGAGGCTCACTGATGCACATGGGGAGTAAAGTCTGACTTGTGTAGTCGGATCCGGGAGAAGCGATGGTGTAGATCAAACTGAGGTAAAGGTTCATTAATCCTGGTGTCAATAGAGAGGTGTCAGAAGACATCACACAGGACATTAGTGTTTTGATGGCAAAAGTGTGTGTGTGTGTGTGTGTGTGTATCAATACTGATATGATACTGTATGTCTGATCAGTGTGTGTGTGTGTGTGTGAGTCAGTACCTGGCTGCTGGGCGTGTCCGTTGTGCTGCAGGTGCTGGGGGACAGGGACATTCTGCCTCTGTGTAATCTCCACCTGTCTTTCGGCCTCGGTGTGAGCCGGTGTGCTGGCCGCGGGAAGCGGAAAAGGCGGGAAAGCAGGAAAAGGGAGAGCGGCTGAAGGCGAGATCCAGGTGCGCGGGTCTGTGTCAATCATGTCCGCCCCCCAGAGCGGCGCTCTCAGGCTCGCGCTCGCTGCGTGTGTCGGGAGGCAGGGAGGAAACACCGAGAGCCAGCTGTGCCAGCTCACATAGCCGCAGTAATACTGCCACATCCACTCCTGCAGCTTCTCACAGTACTCTGACTTGGAGAGTAAGTCCGACCCGCTCTGTGACCCGGCATTCATCTCCCTCCCGTCATTAATCCCACTGCGGGCTTTGGAAACAGTTTTCTCCAGGTCCTCTACTCCTCCGTCGGAGTCCGCCATGACAGCTCTGAGCTCCAGCGTCCTGGGTCTGAGTCCTAAACTGCCCCCGATGCAGCGCCTAGTGCACTAATCAGGGCGCAGGAGACATCAGCGCGAGGTGCAGTGTAGTGCGCGCGGAGAGGGACGCTGTGCTGTATGGAACACAGCCCAGTGAACCTGTATACACTGAGGAATACGGCAGTGGGGCAGTCTGTATTTTTACTGCTGTAAACACGCGCACAGGGGGCGCCATAGAGCAACTACAAGCCTTCACAAAACTGCACACACTGACCAGGGCTCTTAAATCAAATAAAATGCTGCATGTGGGCTAGGCAAAGATCCTAAAAATTATAATCTAGTGCACAGAAACATCATGGCTAGCTAAATCCTAGATCTATACATATAATAAAGCTGTAAAGTTGGCATGTCTGTACATTGAAGATATTTGCTAAAAAATAATTTGGGGTTGTAAGATGAGTAATTGATGTTTTGGGGAACTTTTGTCTGTCTGTTTATGCACACATCATGATTTAGGGCAGTGGTGGCTCAGTGTGTTAAGGCTCTGAGTTACTGATCAAAAGACCGGCGGTTTGAGCCCCAGCTCCGCCAGGTTGTCGCTGTTGGGCCCTTGAGCAAGTCCCTTAACCCTGTCTGCTCTAGGGGTGCCGTGAAAGGGCCGACCCTGCGCTCTGACCTACTAACAAGAAGCTGGGATAATAAACGCGACCGTACACCTTTATTCCGTGCACTTAGAAACACATAGAAGTTTTAGTTAATTCCAAAATTCAACAGATGGCATTGTACCTTTTTTAAAATGCGCTTAAGATTGCAATTAAATTCACAGCGAACAAAGTCACAGGCACAACTACTACTGAAAATTTTATATCTGTCTGTCTGTATGTATGTCCAGCCAGAGTTTATCACAGAATCACAGGAATCTGAAAACAGGACAGAGATAAATTAAACTTTTGCAAGTGTTTTGCCTGAAGTTAAGCCTGTGTCATGAATGAAATCATTATGTTTAGAAAAGAAGTTATGAGCATAGGCTTTTTCCCCTCAGGGTGGGTGTGGCTATATGCATCACTTAAAAGGGACAATCAACGCCATAGTTTTCGTGTGGCGTATGTCAAAGAGACAAAGTATGTGAAAAGCCAGAAATGACACAAGCTGCCAAAATCCACACATAAGCTGCCAAACAAAACAAAAACAAAAGAGCGACACAGCATGGTTTACTCCAAAAAAGGAACGTAGACAATGAAAACTGAACCTTCAAAGATGTATGGACAGATCAATGTCTGTTTGCATCATATGTCTTAAAATATGAGCTCTGGGTTAAACCAGGGCCCTGGACATGTGAGGCAGCAACACTAAATACTGCACTGACATTTCTCCACTTTTAAAGGACATTATGATTTAACATGATCTTCAAATAGAATAAATACATTTAGTTAAATTTACATTAAAAGGTATTTAAAAAGGCATCATAACTCATAACAACTTATATATGAATATGTGTCCAAGCAAGCAAATTTTGAAACTGAGACTTCAGCATCTGTCAGATAAATAATTTAGTATAAAGACCTAAAATCTTAAAAAATAATAATTCTCATTCATGTTTGTATTCAGTTGTTTGTTTGTCTTTAACTTATTGCTGTATGGTTTATTTTCATGACACCATGACACACATTTAGTATATCTACAGTCGTTTGTTGGTTTATTATACATCAATAAAAATCCCTGAGTTACAAGGTAGCATGTATTCCTGGAATAACGTGACTATATGTATTTATTGATTATTTTACAAATGAGAAGTTTTCCATGTAAAAATACATACATAATCACAGTGCTGCAGAATATAATAAGAGATACTGTGAGAAAGTGCAGAGATTATGGTGAATGTTCTTTTTAGTCTTTTTGGTCCCTTATCATTTACATTAACGGCAGAGCCCGATCAGCTGAAGGATCATCAAGAAAAGTGTTACAATGTCTAGGTAGAGGTTAAGTGCAGCAAAAATGTATTCCTCTGGACTCAGGGCGTATTTGTGTTTCCCACCCAGCATTAGCTGTGTATCCATCACCAGGTACTAGCAGAAAGAATCAGAGATATAAGACGTGTGTTAGTGTTTTAAGCAGTTCCTGTGAACAGTGTAATATTTTTTGACAAGTAATACGCTGTAATGTATACACATTCTAAACAAGCTCCATAAGAGCACATCTGGACGGATACTTACTATAGAGAAGACCAGCGTCCCCAGTGATGCATAAACAATGTACAGATACTGTAGATAAAAAGTATAATAAGGAGTAAATAAAATATGAAGACCTTATCGTTCATGCTCAATGAATTGTCAGTCATATTGTTTACCTGGGATCTCATGATAGCACAGAGTATTCCAAACGAGAGCAGAGTCCAGCATAGTGCCCAAAGGATTCCACTGACAGTTGTGAAGTCCCACTATAAGTAAAAGATTTGAAAGAATAATTTATTTTTATCTTAGGTGAGAAGTAAAAAATGTCATAAAAATGTCATGTACTCAGGAGCTCGTAAAAATGTGCACATACATATCTAAAAAAAAGAAAAGAAAAGAAAAAAGAAAACCCATCTATATTACAGTGCTACAAGAGTGCTTTAAAAGTGATTGTCAGAGATTTTCTTTCTATTGTTCAACACATTTCACAATGCAATGCTTTATCAGTTTGGCTCCAACATCTCAACATGTATCACACAACATAGTTCAGATTTTTTGGCCAGAAAAAAAAATGTAAGATTGTTGTTTTAGCCTTTAGTAGTTCTCATAATTAAGAATACTGTTTCACATATTTAATGTTAAAACTATTCCAATTATCTGTTTTTACATCTTTATCACAAAAATGTCATTATTTGTCATATTATTAAAAATTGTGTTTTATTTCTTTTATTATATCTCAGTAAATGGGTTGGATTCACAATAAGGAGCAATTAATGTCTTAAATTTTGTCCCACCTTTATTTACACTACACTAATCGTATAGCAATATCACCATTTTCTAAATCTAGGAAATGAAGTAGTGCAAGTATCTGTCCATATACTGCATCTTTTTCAGCTACATACAAATGACAACAATTTACAGTATCTTTCACAGGGTCATTCTATTTCTTCAGACCTTATACTGTATACAGTACTGTATACAGTTTGAGAAAGATGTTTTAAAAGGTGGCTTTACATCCCATGCAAAAGTCTTGAGCTGTCTGTCATTTCTTCATATTTTTCTTCCAAAGAGCAATACTTGAACTTCTAATATTTTTAATGGAGTGTTGAGGAATCATTCTCCAGACCTCCTGAAGGACTTCTTTGGCTCTCATTTCTGACAAATTTACGGCTTGCATTTTCAATCCACATTTTTTTGTTGAGACTTTGATCATGACCTATGAATCATTTAAGCATTAGAAAACATCTAATGTAGGACATGAACCAGTGAGAAACAGGTGCAGATGATAACAGATGATCAGGCCAGTGATTAGTATACCAGTGATGCTGAATGAACAAATAAGAACCGATGAGAGGAAAAACAAGGTTGCTACTGTGATTCTTACTTTTGATTTCACAGTAAAACATTTGTTCCAATTTAATTTAATTAAATTTGTTATGAGCAGGTGGACTCAAGAGTGGTTAGCACTGTCACCTTGCACCTCCAGGGTCCGGGTTCGACTACCGGCCAGGCTCGATTCCCGTCTCTGTGTGCATGGAGTTTGCACGTTGTCCCCGTGCTTGGTGGGTTTCCTCGGGTACTCCGTTTCCTCCCACAGTCCAAAGACATGTAGGTTAGGTTAATTGGTGTTCTCAAAATTGCCCAGAGTGTGTGAGTGTGTGAGGATTAAGCGGTAATGATGATGAATAAGTGAGAGGTGAAGCAAGATTGCCATGACACTGACCTTAGATTGCATTGCAAATACACTCAGACCGAAAGACACCAAGGCAGTGGCTCCTACTGCCCAAAGAACAGCCTCTGCATTAAAGTACCTAAAACACAGTTATAAAGGTAAATAGTTATAAAAAGTTATATACTGTATAAAGTATAAAATATAATATATATATATATATATATATATATATATATATATATATAAAATTTAATATATATATATATATATATATATATATATATATATATATAGTAATCATAATAAGATAGATAGATAGATATTTTATACATTATATTTTATATATATATATATATTATAATATTATAAAGTTATATACTGTAAAAAATATGCATTTTATCACTTATTATATACAGTTGTTATACATGTGAAGAAAATCCCCTCACAGGAAGTATACAGACTGCTAATCTAAATCAATGTCATATTTCGATCATTATGCCATAGTGCTGTTGAATTCCCCAAACAGAAATGGTTATAAAATGCTAAATCATTCCTTATGATGAAAATAAACTAACAATATCCAACAAATATCATTGGAAATTCCATATCCAACAAATTATAATTTCCCTAATAACTTGAGCAGATATCCGTGTGCTCGGAAATTACACATCGTCTAAGGCATTTTAATACACTTTATTAGATGCTAAGAAAGACTTGTAATTATTGATACAGTATAGTGAAACGTCATAGTTTATTTAGTATTTATGAAGGGGTCTCGGCCATGTCTGTAACAGTCAGTATTATGAATAGTTTGTATTATGATTACTATCTACTAATATATACTTTAATATTATAATAACTATAAAACACGTACTTAATATTTTAGAACTAAGATATTACAACCAGTATATGTTGTCAAGAATTTTATCTAGGCTTTTTCTCAAGAATGTTTTCCTTAATACACGGAACCAGTGTGCCAATTTGCCGTTTGGTATCATAGTTTTTATTTAAGGTTTTATTTGAATGGTTTAAGTAATATGAAGGTGACTTTTAAGTTATGTTCACAGCTCAACTCATACAGCGCCAAGATGTATCATAAATCATATATTAACATTGTCCTGCATATATTTTACTGATATAAACAGTATAAATGATGAAGTGGATCTCTTTACTAATGAGTGAAGTGTTGCAGTGTGAAACAGTGTCAATTATTAACTTACTGAAACTACATTATTGATTTGAATCTTATTGTTGTTCTCTCTTTAGACCTTGACTGGCTACTGTTAATGAAAGCAACACACACATGAGCTTCTATATATTGTATAATAATAATAATAATAATAATAATAATAATAATAATAATAAGCAGAAGAAGAAGGGAAAAAAAGAAGAACTCATCTAGATATTTATATTTATTATACTGAGGTATTAACGTAGTTTAAGGTATATTAGAAAGTAGGTAAGGGTTTACAATTCTTTAGTAAAGTTTATGTGATCATATATTAATCAATTACTGTTAGGAAAAAAAGTGAAATTCTCAGTATTTATGTATGAGGTTTTACCAATTTGTCTATTTTTAAATTAATGAAATAAGAACACATTTTGATAATGAACTCAAACTTAAAAGTAGAATTTACTTTTAAGTACCTCTCATGAACAAAAAAAAGAGTTTGTAGAAATAGTTAAAAGGTTAAAGCTAAAAAATAAGCTGTTTAGCTTTAATGTAATCAGTAATTTGATTAATTTAGGTTGAAGCCCACAAACAGGTCTCTCTGTATTAATACAAAGAAATAAACTGTTATAAGATTGAGTAACTTACGCCTTGTTTTACCCTAAATACACTCCCTGTTCAGTAATCAGAGAGTGAATCACAGATGAGAAATCAAAAAAGTAGATCAGATAAAGTTCTTTCAAGATCTTTTTAAAGAGTTTTCTCTTAAAATGACTCCAGTGCATTAAAAATTCACTAATACCATTTCAGCACTGTTATTTCAGCGGTGAAACATGAACTAATCCCAGTAAAAACATTCAGTTTATCTTTTCTAATTAATGTCTATTGATGCAGGTGTTTGTTTACATTAAGCAAGTAGCTTATTAGTATCTTATTTGAAAGAAAAATATTAAATCTGGGACACCAGTGAGAAACAGGTGCAGATGATAACAGATGATCAGGCCAGTGATTAGTATACTGGTGATGCTGAATGAACAAATAAGAACCGATGAGAGGAAAAACGAGGTTGCTGCTGAGGTTCTTTCATAAACAATGAATTTTCGCAGCCTGTCGCAGTAAAACATTTGTTCCAATTTAATTTAATTTAATTTAATTTGTTATGAACGGGTGAACTCAAGAGGTGGCGTAGTGGTTAGCACTGTCGTCCTGCACCTCCAGGGTCCGGGTTCGACTACCGGCCAGGCTCGATTCCCGTCTCTGTGTGCATGGAGTTCATACTGTAACATTGCTTTTACTCAACTTTTTGATTTCACTTATGGTGCAGGTTAAACTTTAGGTAGAGATCCAAGTACTGCAAAAGTTTTAATAAATGCTGTCCATCCAGTTTTGTGTGGTGTTGCAACAAAATCTGGCAGGACAGACATCAGACAGACATCAGACAGACATCAGACAGACATCAGACAGACATACAGACAGACAGAATTTTTCTAAGACTGGTATGTAATGTACATTTTAGTGATGTAAAGATATCACTTAAAGAGCGAACTCTGACCAATGTACAAATAAAACCTTTCTTCTATTTATCTAAATATGAAAACTGTAAAACATCTTACTTACACAGTCACTGATCCAAGCACCATACCCTCTGCAACAGTCTGTTCGGGAACATATAAGTTAATACCATGATACCCTGTGTATAATCAGTGTTTCCTTAAACATAGGACAGGCTGATGTCTACTTACAAACAGCCCGAGGAAGAAGAAGTTCAAGGGAACCTTTCGGCGGACATCACCACAACAGGAAAGCACAATGACAAGAGCAAGTGTTGTCCCCCTGTTGAAAAGCACACATGCATGCATGCATACACACACAGACACACACACACACACACACCTGTATTGACCTGTCATGGAGTTAGTGAGAGGGAGAACAGACAGGTCAGAAATGAATCAACTATGCATTTCTGATTCAATATACTGAATTTAGGCCTGCCAAGATACAGCTTAGTTTTTAATTAAATGAAACCCAAAATAAGATGGATCAGATGGATCAGGTGCACGACGGAGGTAGAGTACAGGACATTCAGTGTCATTTTCCCTCTTTAGTCAAGGTCCAATTTACTGACTTATTTACAGCCCTCTGTATCGATCTGATAACCAGCTAGCTTGGTGTGATCATTACGTAAAATTTCTTATCCACAAGCCCACAAACACTTAAGCAATGAAGAACACTTACATCATAGTGTAGGCAAACCAACTGCTGCGGATGACAAATATTTTAAGAGCATTCCTGTAAAAAGGGGACAAAAGTAACCCTAAGAATTACTAGAGAATCATATTTAAATTCTTAGACCTGTGCAGAGGAATTGCTGATATTTAAATGCCTGCTATAAGACTTTTTCCTTCGGATTAACTTAAAAAGCTAGTTACTTACCAATAGAGGAATGCACAGATTATTCCGACTGTTATCAGCAATTGAACCATAAGGGTGAGGTACACCTTTCTGATAAAACCTGAAGATAAATATATAAACCACAATCAACTATGGAGGGTGAGCGTGGAAAACATACACGGGTCAGTCATAGCAATAAAACCAATGACATATTATTATAACCTGATTATACATAAGGGGTGGGTATATATGCTCGTGTGCAGTAAGTGAGCAGTCGATTCTCAAAGTCGATGTGTTGGAAGCAGGTGTAAGGATCAGAGTGACTTTGACAAAGGCCAGAATTTAATGGCTAGACAACTGGGTCAGAGCAGCTCCAAAAGCACAGTACATGCAGAACTGGCAACAAGGTCACGGGCACCCAAGGCTTATTAATGTGCATGTGGATCGAAAGGCTAGCCCTTATGTTCCAAACCCACAGGAGACCTACTGAAGCACAAATTGGTGAAAAAGGCAATGCGGATTGTAAGAGGAAGGTGTCAGAACACCTTTCTTCCTGCAGGCCATTCACAGTGCCCATGCTGCCCCGTGTCGAAAATTCTAAAAGAACTAAAATGGGCAATCAGAACTGGACCATGGAGAAACTGAAATAGGTGACCTGGTCTGATGAATCATGTTTTCTTTTACATCATGTGGACCGTGTCAGTTACATGGGGAGGAAAGAGTTTGAACCAGGATGCACTGGGGGAAGGACAAGCTGGCCAGATTCTGCTCAGGTGCCACAGTCCTGCCATTCGGGTGATGTTTTTTTGACATGTACCACCTACTTCGACTTCGTTGCGAATCAAATAAACCCCTTAATGTCAATTATATTTTTCTAAAAGCAGTGGCCTCTTACATACTGTGTCCTGGCGTGCTCCAAACAATATTCTTTGCCTTCAATTTCTCAAAATCTAAATTCATATGTAGAATGTGCAAGTTAACAAATGTCTAGGCCATTGAGATTCCACATCTTACTACAACTCATATTAAAATAATGATTTAAAAAAGCTGTTAAACACAGGTATAATAATGAATATTATATTATATTCATTATAATATTATATATTATTATTATATTATTATATTATATATTCATTATTATATAATATTATATATTATATAACTACATATATATATATATATATATATATATATATATATATATATATATATATATATATATATATATAGTTAAGCAATCACCTCACACACCTCGTCTGACGGAAGTTTCAGAGAAGCAGTTAACATCCTCAAAGTACTGCGTGTATTCTGGAGGCAGTTCGCCTGCTGTTCCGACATTATTACTACTTTGAGTGACTGTGAAAATTCCCGGCTCCCCGACATTCCTGTCTCCATGGCTGTAGGGTTGTGGGTATGTGGAGTTGTAAGGAGGAGGAAGTTGATCCCCATTAACCACTGCTGGTCTCTCCATGCGAGTTTTGTAACCAAGGAGTTCTTGATAAGGGAGCCTTATAATGAATGGTGAACCTGAATAATGGAAATAGTTTATTTAAATAAAAGAAGTGTGTTTTTTTTTTTAAATAACTGTACATTATTCAACTTAAAAGTCATCCTTGTTTTGTTAGAACAGTGACACATTTTAGGTACAGTACACACACATTAAACACATTCACTAGTTTCATTTTATGAGTTTCGTTTCATTCAGCACAGCATCTGACTTCTGGTCAGCATCCGGCCTTGTTTTTGCAAAATTATCATTTATATTAGCGACATATAGCAAAAACCAGATCAAATTTTCTGAATTGAAGAATACAGAAAATACACTGAACTAAATCACATAACATATGTTAATCTTACAGTTATTCTTCTAGTTGCACAAACACAATGTGCTCATTTCACAAAAGCATAAATTAAGAAATGATCTCATGGTTACATGATTTCTTTTAAACATTTTAATGATGATAGTTTAAAATTAATTTTGATATCATGTAGATATTTAGCCTAATTCATGTCTATCTTACCTTTCACTCTCGGCCTCAGTGCAGCTCTGTTCCATAAAAGCTACATGCAGGGCAAAGTCTACCCTCAATAGCTTTGTTTCCTGGGAGACTCGGACCAGCCTATGAGAGCCAATCAATATTTGAGGCTCTTTCCACATGAAATTAACACCTGGATTACACAAACATAAAAAGTGTTAAATCAACACCCGAATTACTTAAACACATACAGTTATAAATTTTACAGTAAAGTATTTCCACATTCAGTATTATAAATCAACAGTGCTGCATGGAACAAAAAACGTTGTGTATTTGTGCATTTACGTCCACAGGGAACACATAATGCCCCCCCCCCTCCCCAATACTCACCCCATTATTTGTACACTGACAAAACTTTTTTCATGTCAATAAAATGTACAGTATTCTTATTACTACTGACAATGATTATAATTTATAGGATTAAATTAACACCTATAATGTCAAGTTTTGATGAGTAATAACCACGCTGTCAATTTGTCCATTTTTAATGGTGCCCATAACTTTTATTACTTATAATCAGTAATGACGGGTCATGATGTTAAAGCTAAAAAACATAATAAACAGAAGGGAATAAAACACCAAACATACAATTTTGGACTTTTTTAAAAAAAAAAAGTAAATAATACAGTTCAAGACATTCAGTTAATATTCACGGCTAAGATTTTGATGATACCGGCTGATTTCAGAAAATGTAGATTTCCTGGCATTGTCACACCCAACAATCTTTCTGGGATTAGCTTTGGTTGCGAAACAAGTTAATTGTATTGTAAAGATGTCAGATGTGAGAAGTGTTAAATGTTAAAGTTTTTTTACTTCACTTTAAAAAATTGCCAGTAGAGGGCAACAAGTGCTAGACAACTTTATGCTGCAGGGGTTCTGTAAACTACTGTAAACTGCTTAAAGCTATACAGAAAACTCTTGTCCTAATCAGTAGCCATAAATAATGCACATATTTACCAAGAGCCATGCAAATCATTATTATTTCTTATGACAAAATACAGATGAGTTTGGTTATGGGGTTGGGTACTAGTCCTAATGTTTAATGAGTATTAATTACTTTACTATCTATTATGAGTTATTGATAATTACTATATAATTACACTATAGTCACCCACTCTAATATCTCATTAGACCACCTTTTGCTTTGATTCCATCAGGAAAGAAAAATCTATTGATGAAATAACCTAGTCATTCAGTACTGTATATTCAGGTCAGCAGCTGAGCACATTTTTTTGGACGCACAACGTTGCTGAATTTAGACCTCACCAACAGAAGCAATCCCAGATCATAACACTGTCCCACAGGCTTGTACAGTGGGCACTATGCATGATGGATCGCTTCATTGGACTTCCTTCTTACCCTGATGCACCCATCACTCTGGAACAGGGTAAACCTGGACTCATTAGACCACATGACCCTTTTCAGTACATTCTATGTGCGCGTTGGATTAGCATCACAGATAAATGGTTTTCTTTCGGCTACACAGCTGTTTAGTTCCATTGAGTTCTCTTGGTATTGTGGAAATGCCCTTGTTTTAACTATTAAAAATAGCTGTGAGTTTTCTTTACGATTTGATTCCACTGAGCATTTAAGTGATCTCTCATCATGCTCATTCGGGTTGTTTTTCTGACCACATTTCTTCATCAAAGCTTCCAGATAATTTTTTTTTACAGGTCTTAGCCCAATTTTAGTAATTTCAGCAATCTCCTTAGTTGTTTTCTTTGCTTGATGCGGCACAATTATTTGACCCGTCTGAAACAGAGTAACATTTTTGCCACGACCACAGGATATTTCTTCTAACATGGTTGATTAAAAAAATGAGGAGCTTCTTACTACTTACAATTAAGAGAATAGGCCCATAGATATGTTTATTCATTAGGTAACTGGAAATTCAAGTAAACACTGATCAGCCATAACCTTTATCCACAGTGATTTACCTGTGTTTTATTACACATCTCAACATCAACATCAACATGAGTTGAGGGCCTTACACAGCAGCCTAGAAGTGGCAACTTGGTGATGCTGGGATCTAAAGGGATAAGGACAAACAGTGCATTACAGCTTGCTGTGTATGGGGTTGCGTAGTTGCAGATATCTCAGAGTGCCCATGTTGGCCCTTTCCAATGGTTAAATGGGAACGTGAGCATCAGAACTGGGCCATCGAGGAATGGAAGAAGAAGAAGGCCTTATCTGATTAATCATGTCTATTTTTACATCACATGGATGGCCAGGTGTGTATGCTTGTGGCCTCTTTAAACAAAACATGGTGCATTGCCACACAGCAAAAAATGATCAGGAAGAGTTTAAAGAACATGAAAAAGAGGCCTGATTCATTTATTTATTCACTTTCTATACCACACTTATCCTGTGTAGGGTTGCGGGGGCCTGGAGCTACTCCCAGGAGACTTTGGGCAAAAAAGCAAAAGGTGGGCTATATCCTGGACAGGGTGGCATTCCATCGCAGGGCACACACCCACACATACTAAAGGGCAATTTGGGAATTCCAATAAACCTAATCTGCATGTCTTTGAAGATGCAGGGACCTAGGGCTAACCTTGCCCTGAAGGCATGAGGGATGTCACCATGCCACCAAGTCTGATTCAACTCAATAAATTTTTTATTGGTAAATGAACCTGGCCAAGAATTAAACCACTAAGCCATCTTTAATTTAAATTTATTCTAACGAGCAAGCCAGAGGTTTGACTACAGGGCTTTCTAGATGGATGGATGGTTGGAGTTGAAACTGATTGCAAAGAAAACTTCCTGAAGATGACATAAGTAGAAAACCTTAAAAGAAACCATTCTCATCTGGGCGACACTGAATAATGGACTATAAATTTTTAACATTATAATTTCAACATTGCCCTGCGATGGATTGGCACTCTGTCCAGGGTCTACCCTGCCTCGGGCCCTAAGCCTCCTGGGAAAGGCTCCAGGTCCCCGCAACCCTGAATAGAAGATAAAGAGGTATAGAAGATGTAGAGTGAGTTTCAACATTATGTATATTTTATTACAGTTCACAGCTCTTCACTGATGGAGACTTGAGTGCAAAACTGTTCGTAGAGTCCTAATCTGTTAAAAAAAACTGTTCATAATATTTGGTGACCAAAGCCATCTTCATGATATTAAAGTGTTTTTTTTTTTTTTTTACATGCCCCTATGTTCCCATGTCCGATCTGTACTGGTTTCACATCGCAACTCCAACCATCCATCCATCTAGAAAGCCCTGTAGTCCAACTGGAGACCATGAAGGCCAGTGGTGAATACCAGTGGATTTGTTCCCATTTTACGACAGTGGAGGGTCAACATTCAAACGTTCATTCACATGCTACTGGCAGTTTGGGAACGCAAACCAACCAGGCACAGCCTTAATGGCAGGAATCAAACCAGCAACCTGGAGGTGCAAGGCAACAGTGCTAACCTCTCAGCCGCCTTGTTAGAGTACCACCTCGCAACTTACAGGACTTACAGGATGTGCTGCTATCATCTTGATGCCTGATACCACAGCACACATTCAGAGGTTTTCTGGAGTAATGCCTTAAAATATCAGAGGAGGTTGACATGAGGACCTACACACTCATTCACTGCTTTATCCTGTGTACAGGGTTGCGGGGAGCCTGGAGCCTAACCCAGAAGACTTAGGTGGGGTACACTCTGGATGGGGTGCCAATTAATTGCAGGGCACAGACTACAGGCACCAATTATCCTAATCTGTATGTCTTTGTACTGTGGGAGGAAACCGGAGTACCCGGAGAAAACCCATATGGGAGAGCTCATATGCGATTCCTGAGGCGGGATTTGAACCTGGAACCTGGGGGGGTCCGAGGCGACAATGCAAATCACTACGCCACTGTGTCACCGAAGACCTACACAATACTCAATACACAAAATATCATGATCTGTGTATGATCTGTATGTAGCCAGACAGAGCGGGAGAGAGAGATTAGGCGTATTTGTTTTCTTTTTATTGATATTTGCATAACATGTCTTGGTCATTTCCATTCTTTAGCAATGCTGTAACTGCTGTAACGGTCAGAGAGAGAGAGAGAGAGAGAGACTTCCATTGGTGCTTAATATCCAATGACCTCTAACCTAAACCCTCAGAGCTTCAGTAGTGTGAGAGAAGGCAGGCCGCTTGGCTCTGCCTGACGGGGTTTGCTGCCTCACACTTCCTTTTACTTTCTGAAACTTTTACTTTTCCGCCGTGTCTGAAGGACGGCATGGAGGCGCTTCTTCTCGCGTATGCAAACGCGGCCTCTGACGTGTGCAATCACGTGGCTTTTGGCGTCGCACCCCCTGCGCTCGCGCATTTTTTTCGGCTGTTGTCTATAGGGTTCGGTTAGAATCTGTACATTCTCACGGCCGTGTGTGTGTTTCTGCACATCACTCGGGAAAGTAACGCACTTTCGGATCTACTGCCGGTGCCTCGCGGCTCGTCCTACTCCGTGGACAGGTAAGAAATCAGCCGAAATAAATATCCACCAGAGACCCGAATGAGCAAAGCCGACCCGAAAAAAAAAAGTTATAACTGTTATCTCTGCGCTTGCTAACTAGTTAGCTGAGCGCCGTGGCCTAAACCTAAACTCCCTGGTGTTAAGTTATACATTGAACTTTGTTTGTCCGGTCCGTATCGGTTTAGAGAGGGTAACGGAAATAAAGCCAGCTCGTGCTCCTGTCCTGGTTTAAATCAACGCGTCCGGTTTAGACGTTAGCTCGAGCGCGAGCGGTTCCGCTAAAAAGCCGTTTAAATGGGGCTGTGAGTGTGCGCGTGAGCGTGTCTCCACTCCGCCGTCGAGATAAAAAAAAAAAAAAAACACAGCAGAATAATATGGCGACATGGCGCTCACGCTGGAGCACGGCTCGGTGTCGGTCCGTCCGTCTCATCTACCGGTCTCACCACCGACGTCCGGGGGTGTTTACGCGCCGGTCAGTGCTTATTCAGTGGCAGGTACCGAGTAAACATCACAGGAGGACCTGAGGAACGGATAACGAGCTGCTCTGAGCTGAGCTGAGCTGTGATGTAGGCAGGTGACGCCTCTTCTCCCCTCAGCACACACACTGCAGCACTGCGCTCCACACTTCACACACTTTCTCCTCCATACAGTCACACATGGAGCACTAACTTCATTCTGTTTACATCATGGTTACCTAAGAGCATTTGATTAAACATATTGATTTTGGAAGATCATATCATGCATGCCTTTTGGTCCAGGCTCCCTCTGGCATCCTTTCTCATATGAAATTACACTTTACTCACAAATGAGTAAAGTGTAAGAAGGCTGAAGTGTCTTTTACTCAGGATGATTGCCTTGAAGATCACCTTGTTTGCTTGTCATGCACATCTCCGTCTCGGAATACTGTTTCAGAGGGTTTTACGAAGAAGTTCTCAGATATGGTGTGTAAAACACCACCGGTGCATTGCTTTAATGACGTGGACTGCTGCCTGATACGTTAAGTGTGATGGTTGTTATGTCCTGTTACGTGTCTACCCCTGACAGAACTGTTTGCCCCACCTCTCGAACACTTATTCATATGAGTTCATAGCTTGATGCATGTAAGCCGTAAGACACTCCAGGACTGGCTTTAAGCGAATCACAGTCGAGAGACATCTCCGATATGTGTGTTTTGTGTATCTTGCACAAATGGTAGGGAGTTTTCTATAAGCTCGTTGCATATGTATTATAGTAAAGTGAGTATTACGACCGTGTTGGCGTACAAACGCAGTTTTCCTGTTGCCTGTTTTTTTTTTAGAGTACTCTGTTACTGATCCAGATCTGTTAAAAGGACAACTTTGAAGGATATCTTGTGTACATTTGGTTTAAAGTATGGACTGTAAATAGACATCGAGGTCAGCAACACCAGAAAAAAGTTCTGCCTGGAGTTTAGTTTTTTTTTTATTTTGTTTGACAACTTTTTTTTTTTTTAAATCAATGATATAAAATTATGATTGAAAACGTATTTGCTGCTTCTGCACACTATATAAATATGTAAATCTATTAAACCCTGATTCAGCTTCTCTAGTTCTGGCACCAAATGCTTTTTGTGCCAGGTGACTGGCTGGATTCAAAATGGCTGCCTGCGTCGGTGCTAGAGCGCTGACGTCACTGAGGAGGCGGTTTTGCTGCCCAGGCCGTCGGTGACTAAGCGAGCAGAGGCGATGATGTCATAGCCGTGGGCCGGGCTCCTTTCAGAGCTGTGTGCTCTCTGCTGCTGGTGGTGATGATGACTTCACTGAATGGAAATGGTTCACTGTAAAGGGTGTCTTGCCTCATTTGATTTATTATTAATCCCTACTGAAGGCTGTAAATATTCTGTGGTTATCTCTGGAAAGAAAGTTTGATAAGTTTATCCATTAAGGATCACCGTAGAAGACATTATGCACTCCTGGCCTCTGACCTCTGTGTCATTGACTTGTTGATCTGTTTAATTCTATAGCTTTATGAATTCACGGATTCATCATTTTGTGATCCGGCAATGCTTTTCGGTGTTTGTGGACTAATACATCATCCCACTCAGAGCTGCAGTGGTTTTAATTACCAGGAACAAGTATGCCCAACAAAATGTCTTTATTAAAGCCTTTCCAAGCCTGACAACATGAAGCTGTAGAAAATGATATATTTAGTGCAACACTGTGTGTATCTTGCATTTGTGTTACTTTATGTTACGTCATACATGAGCATAACTCTGTTTTAGTGCTGGATTAGGTATGGGCGCACAACATGAGACCGGGGAGTATTTCCCTAGGCAGAATCTACTCGTGCTTGTGTAGTCTTTAGCCTTAGCTTACTTGGGACTGGTTCTGGTATCGGTGTAAACGAGCACTTTTTTTTTTTCCCCTGATGTAGAGGAACATATTTCAGCCATTATTATGTATCAAAACATCACCATCACAACACTATCAGCACAATTCTCTCAAAGCCTGGTTCTTAAACGGACCATGTAAAAAGAATACAATCTGTGCTCCATATGTCTTGAGTAGATAGCCAATATATTATTTATAACTAATATTTAAATAGATAGGATTATATTTATATTATGCAAGCATGTAACTAGGGGAGCTGCTCATTTTTTTTCCTTTGTAGTCTCTGAATGTAGAATGTTTGAGAAACCACTATGAGAAGGGAAGTTGTATAGTACTATAGTCTAAATATAATAATATAGTATCATGGTATAGTTCCCGCTATGTATTACAATTCATATTCCTGCTGGGTTTCATGTGTTTCTGGAACACATAAAAAGTTTAGTTTTTTAACTTTCAGTATTATTTTTATACTGTCAACATACAGTAAAGTCTGTGTTTGTATGTGTGTGTAGTTTATATATATATATAATAATAATCAACTAATATTTGTTCGATATATCACTAATTGCTGTTGGCACGTAAATATTTGTTTTCCTAAAGAGATCTTCATCCGTATCAGATGCCGTGTGCTGCTACTGAGCAGATTATTAAGGCATCTGTTGTTGCCCCTTTCGGCTGCCAGATCCGCTGTCTTCATTATGATAATTGATCTCGGATTGCATGTTTTAAAAAATAAAAAAATAAATAAAAAAACACCCAGATGGTCAAGAGTCAACAGTTTGGTGCATTTCTAATCATAACGTTATCATTCTATTCTTTACAGTCACATGAACAAAATAAAGTGGGTGAATTCAACAACAGAAGCGACTTCCACTAAAGTTTCGGCACGCGACATGCCACTCAATTAGTCTTTAGATTCTGCCAACAATGCAATTCAATGAGGTGTGCTCTTAGCAGGTAAAGATGTTCGCATGAGAAATGTTATGGAAATATTTACATTCCAAGCACACATGGGTTAAGTTGTGCTAACGAAAAACGAATAAACTTTAATAAGAAGGTAAATATAAACCCAGAGTTGTGAAGCTGCTAGTGCACTAACTATCAATTTTCTCTTGTCAGTTTAATTAATGCCTCTTGGTTGTGTTTGTTGTAAAGGCTATTCTGCTAAAAGTCCTCTTGTTTGTTAATGGTACAGTTGGCAGAGGTAGCCTGTGACAAACCAACGTCCTACCAAAGCACAACACAAAGTCAGTACAGGGGCAGAATCACCAGGAAGCACCCGATACGATATTAACATGATACCCAGGTGCCGATTCGATTTGTATTGCGAATCTGTTAGTATCAGGATTTTAAAAAATATATCAATTCAATATATATATTTTAAAATTCTATACAAACCTATATAAATGGGGTCAGGGAAAGCTCAGTGATTAAGGCCGTGGTTCTCAAAGTGTGGGGAATATAGACATGACAGGTGGGGCGCAATGAACGGGAGGGAATTAGTGGAAAATAATAGGAAAGTACCTATTCTAATTCATGCTTTTCTTTATTGACAATAAAGATTGGACGCTCGAAACTAAACAATCACACGCAAAGAAATGGATCATTAATACAAGTAAATTAAAATAACATCAAAGAAAAAGTGGAACCATAGTGCAACGATAACGGTTTAACGTCGGCATGTTTATTGCAGAGGAACAATATATAAGAAAACATTCGGTATTATATATGTAATTTCATTAATTCCAATGTGTATGCTGAAGTTTCTATATTTTTGTTAAAAATTAATATTTTATCAGGCAGTACTAGTCTGGCATTTCTAGTTTCCAGTTTGGCAACAAAGTTGCTTTTTGATCCTTCAGGTGCTGAACAAAAGGGAAGATCAATATTGTTCTACGCTTTTTGTTGGTGTGCGGCATTTTGCGATGATCATTTTGCGATGATTCACACCTAAATCATTCGTTGCATTGTAGAGAATAATGGTGTTTAAACTTTTAAACATGTATAATTTAAGGCGGATGTAGCTTTAAGACAATGTAGAGAGGAAATATATGTGGGTATCTTATTTGCGGGTTTATTTACGCAGCTATTAAATTCGGAGATGCGAATATCAAACAAACTTTACCGCGGACACAAACCGGGTCAGTAGCGTACTGTATGTAGTGAGCATAATAACGTCAATGGGTACATTTGTTACATGGACCACAAAAAAGCAGGTGTTTCAGCACTATCAGCCTAATCAACCAAAAAGCCAGCAAAAGGAAAACATGCTGAAGCCTATGTTGCGCTTGGATTCATGGTGGGGATGGTGGGGGCAGAGGAGAGACCCGTGTGTGTTGACTTAAACCGCTGGCAGCAGACAGCACGAGACCCAACAAAGTAGGAAGACACTTAGAGACAACACACCCCAGTCACGTTAATAAGCCACTCACCTTATTTAAAAGTAAGCTCTAGATAAGTGACGAAGTAAGCCTGTTATAACAATTGCACATGTATTTTTTCTGTTTTGAACTTGGTGTTATTTGATCTTATTGGTTTAGGAATTTATATTTTAATAAATAGTAAACTGGCTGATTTCGTTATCATTTTGCTGACAAGTGGGGCTTAAAAATTTACCCACCCCCTGGGGGGGGAACGCCAGAAAATGTTTGAGAACCACTGGATTAGGGCATTGGACTACAGTTCGGAGAGTCCCAGGTTCAAACCCCACAAGCACCAAGTTTCAACTGTTGGGCCCTTAAGCAAGGCCCTTAACCCTCAACTGCTCAGATGTATAATGAGATAAAAATGTAAGTTGCTCTGGATAAGAGCGTCTGCCAAATGTGTAAATGTAAATTAGTTTAGAGTGCGCCACCTAGGATTGTAGAGGAATAATGAATGAATCCCTCTATACCCTCTACGGGTATACACGAATGGCCACACAAAAGAATCACAATACATCACTGAATCGATTTCCCCTCTCCAATCTCTAGTGTATATGCTTTTATATTTATTTTAAACCAGATTGAAGTGTGTACATGTCAGTCATGATTATGTACAGTATGATAATACAGATTACTAGATAGGGCTGTAGCTTTCGAATAGTTTAGTAATTAAGTATTCCACCAAAAATGTAATCAAGTAATCGGATTAAATGTACTTAATTAGCTTAATTAAACAGCAATGTTAAATATATATAAGAGAAACAAAGATTAATTGGTTTTCTTTTTAGAAAAATCTACTCTTATTTTTTAAATACATACAGCATTTTATCAAAAATAAACATTCTCATTATTCACAATACAAGGAATACCTTATACCCCTATCTCATCTATGCAGTTTGACTTACGGTGAGATGCGGTGGTAGGCGCCGTGAGCTGCCGCGACTGCCCGCCGACGTTTTGCAAGGTCTGCCAAAAATCGCAGCGACAAAACTCGTGGTGAATCGTGATCCATGGTACTTGCGGCCACCGTGCGAAACCGCATAGCTGAGATTAGGGATATTAAAATTGCATGAGATGAATTAGGCGCATTACAGTGCCATACATTTTTATTTTAAAGCCTTTTCTTGGATGCAAAAAAAAGAAAAAAAAAAGTTATTTTAAATGACTTTAAGGATCAAAAAAACTGAGGCACACATTGAAATAAATAATTATACAAAAACACTGCAACTAAACTTTCAGAACTAAAAGTTTCAAAATTTACAGCTCAGCCATAACATAAGCCTTTACTGATGATTTCTGTTGTTTTCTTTTGCTGGTTTCTTCTTCTCTCTCGGCTCTCTGATATTTTTATCGCTCCGTTTCATTTTGCAGGCCGCAACAGAACGCGCCATCAAATCAATACACAGCTAACTGTTTGCCTTCCACTTTGTGGGTGACGTAAGCACTTCTTTTGTGTTTACTGGCGGCTTGCATCCGGAAGCGCATTTTGTCAAATCGCGCTGTCAACAAATAATTAAAAACATAACGCAAGCTTTTAAAATTAAATAAACGAAACTTAGAGGCAGAAGATTTTGCCTCGATAATTTTTTCGTAATCGAATTACTCGATTTACTCGAGGAATCGTTTTAGCACTACTACAAGAAGATGTATGTAAAGATATGTGATCACTCAGGATGACTCCAATTAGAAATCGTATGCTGTCTTCTTTCCACTGTCACCTCCAGCTTGCTTTAGAGCTCACTTTAGATGAATCAATGAATTTATAATATTTTTTTATATATAAACTTGTAGCACTGCCACATAAAGGGCACTTTTATAAGGCGAACGTAAGCCAGCCCAAAATGATAAAACAAGCTGCGGTGCCTTATTAATTGTGCCCGGGAAGGTTGTAATTGCCCGTGAGTATAATGTGTATTGGTTCCAGCTCCAGCTCTCGCGAGACCGTGCTGCCAGTCTGCACGGGAAGACAGTGACGCACGTGGTCACCTGATCTGCAATATTTTGTAAATATTGTTTTCTTAATTGGTTTTGGTTCCACCTTTTCGTTTAGTTTTTGTATAATACACTTTAGTTTTTTTCTAAATGATCGTGGTGTTGTCGTTCTTGTTCACTCGGTTGTAAAGCACTTCGACACGAAGATAAAGATCTCTCCTTTTAGTGTGACTTCAGTTATCATCATTTTATCTGAGTGTTACAAACTATTATTTATATAACTAATGCTATTATGGAACAATATCCTGAATTCGGTGACATCCTGTCTGTTTTGTGACATTGTTGATTGCGCTGTACAAATAAAATTGAATGTCTCCCCTCAAGTGCGCATAGTGTCCTCAAGGTGTGAACGCGAGTCGTGACTTTTGTTGCATAAAGTTTGTTTAGTAAGCGTTCCTCTTTAAGCAGTCTTGGTTTTATAAAAATGCAGTGTCTTTTCCCCAGCCTTTTCCAGGCTTTTTGACCTTGACACACAGCTACAATAGTATTTATTGGAGCTTCGTCCGACTATATATTAACTGTATATACTGACTAAACTGGAAAATAACATAATGGCGCTGTCTGACCTGGGCAGTGCAACAGTGCAAAATGTCTTCAGTCTCGTCCTTTTAAGATTTAGACAGGAAAAAGCTTCAGTATCTGTGCTAAATCACACATGTTCCAGTGGAGGTCGTCCCTGACTTTCTTATTTAAAAGCTTTTAATAAACACTACAGCCTCACACTGAAGAAAATCTATAGGTCAAAAAACTTACCACTGTTTTATAGCAGCCATGTTTGGGTCGTGTAAAGATGTTCGCATGTGCAGTCAGATGGGTTGGAGCAGAACCACAGAAACTGTGGACAGATGAAGGGACACAGTAGAGATGTGATTTTCTAGTGACATCGTGTTGGCAGCTCAAGCCATTCTTCTTCCTGAAAACTGCAGCCAGCGAACAATTAAATGTCACTTGTAGCATGACCTGAACCATTATGAAATTATTCTTTGGAGATGTTTCCTGTTTCTATGGGAATTAATTCACTTGTTTAATTTTTTTTAAAACACGCTTGTACTTTTCTTGCCCTCTTAAACTTTCTACACCATCCCATTTCACATTTATACTCAGTTTCACAACATCAAGGCCGTAAGTGAACTTTCAGGACTCAGTAATTTAACTGCATCCTGACCGAACCAGCAGCAGAGACGCTGAGAAGGAAAAGCACAAGCTGCTTCAGATTTTCAAGTTATAAGCTATAATCAAATGTAAACATAACTGTTTTAATGATTTATTTTTCAAAACAAAATCAAACCGCTGTACGGGTCACAGCGAGAAGCATCTCATGTTGTAAGATTAAGTACACTGCACTTTTTATTTTTCTTATTTTAGTAAGATAGATATATTATTAGCTAACAGTGATTGTTGTCATCCTTTGCACTTTGTCTGGTCAAGTATACTTCATCAAATTTCATCTGGAAATTTTTGGCCAAGACTGTCACACGCCTCCTCACCTCAGCACTACCTGGCAAGAAACCTCTCATTATTATTAAATCAAATGGTCACAAATGCTGTATGATTTCTAAAAATTACGAGGTATGCTCGGTATGAAGTCTGATCTTTCAGTCAGTCCTGTTTTGGTCACTTTAGGGGTTACATTACGAAGGCACTGATGCGTTTGCCGGAAATTTACAAGATTATTCTCTAGTGTGTTTCTACATCTGTTTGTGATTTCTTTAGTTTTTTTTTTTTTCTCTCTGCCTCGCCCTGTGATTGGCTACGGCTTGTGTCAGTCATCCAGCTACACTACAAGGCTGGCCTTTGCCATCAGTAAAAACCTTTTTTTTTTTGGCCTTAACATTATTATGACTCTGAATGGTACATGGTGAGGTTACCTAAGCACGGTTTTAAACTTAAAAGAAAAAGTGCTTTTTAGATGCAAACAAAAAAGAAATCAATAAAACACCCCAGCATATAACTGGACTCCTGATTTTATTTCCTTTCCTTTACATTTCACGTTTGTTTCTTTTATGCCCTTGAGTGACTCTTATAATCTGAGTGTTAAAAGTG
The DNA here is from genome assembly GCF_024256425.1 of Clarias gariepinus. Classification (NCBI taxonomy): domain Eukaryota; kingdom Metazoa; phylum Chordata; class Actinopteri; order Siluriformes; family Clariidae; genus Clarias; species Clarias gariepinus. Next base: position 7,741,280 of record NC_071103.1, on the reverse strand, counting down.
TGGATGTTGTGTGAATCAAGTGTTTGGATGCGGTGACTCAGCCTCACAGCTGGATGACGGCAAAGGCTTGATGAAAACCACTGGGGTCTTCTTAGCAGGACAAAGACAGAGCCAATGTACATGCCTAGATATGAAATGCAAGTGACAGCACTGATTTCAGCTTGGAGCTAGTTTCAGAAACAATATTCTAACATGGAAAGGGAAGGAAGAATTATTTTAACATGATTTTTACACACCTGCTTGTCTCTGTTTTGTGTATCTGCCTTTCATTGATTAGGAGTGAGAAAGTATTGGATTGTATGTTTATTCCTGGATGTCTCCATATTTCCACTGTACATTTTTGTTTTTAAATTGGGGGCATTCGAGTCAAACCGGGATTTTTTGATGCGCTGAATAACAGAAAACAGTTATTGAGTAAAAACTGTGTCTTTTTATTCCTCTATATAATCTCCTGCTACACTAATGCACTTATTCCAGCGGCTCACTACTGCTCGGAGACCATCAAGATAGAAAGTTTTTTCAGTATACCTGAACCATGATCATACTGTCTGCTTCCTGTCTGAAACACTAGCCTCCCAGGAACTCCTTTAATGTCCCAAACATGTTGGCTTGGAGTAAGGGCAGAACTGTACAGAGAATTGCAGCATTAACTCCCAGCCGAACTTCTGTAATGCGCAAGAGCTGTTGGTGAATGAGTGTGTGTACAGTTCACACAGACCGATGTGTTTCTTTCACAAGTTGGTGACAAGTAATGTCGGTTTTTAAGGATAAGGGTCTAAGTCCACCTTGGCCAGGAACCGACGTACGGCCGTCTGTAAAACGTGTGTGCGTGTTTCTAAGAGTCTCATCACTGATTTTTTCCACCTTCATTCATAAGAATTTAATAAGTCCGGATTTGACTTGAACACCCGTCATCTCTAAAACCATTTTTTCTGGTGTGCTTTTACTCCGCCCTCCAGTTGCACACCACTGAGACGACCCACGAGACAGCAATGCTCAGTAGCTGACCTCTTATGATTGTTAATATGAATTAATTACACCCATATGTTCTGTGATACAGGACTACAGCAGCTCATCATGAGCGTCAGTGAGAGCCTGGTGCAGAATAAAAGGAATCTGTAGATTCAGCTTCACCGTGGGAACACATCTCAATGCAGCGAGCTAATGCTACAGTTCTCACTCAAATGTGGGACTGTTTACTCCAGTAAACTAGCCTAGTAATAACTTGCTATAAACAAAAGAAATATATCATAATGTACAGTAACCAGAGGCCTTTTTAAAAAATGTAAAAAACATTTTTTTTTAAATCTGTGTGGATTCACGTCCTGAACACAAGGGACGGGTCATTTGCTCGTGTACTGACCTGTTCGTTTTGACGGCTGTATGGAAGTTTTTGTTTTCCAGCTACAGATTTGATACAGTATGCTGTAATATTGTCCAGCACATTCTTCATTGTTTGCTGGTTTGTCTTTTATTTATTTATTAATTTTTACTTCACAGATTACTGAAGAGGTGACGCCAATGTCTTAAAGCTGATCATATTTCATAACTGAAATGACAGCCATGACCGATATCTGGGACTGCATTTCCGATTAAATTTTAGTTGTAAAGCACTTTTAACAGTCAACATTGTTAAAAAGCAATTTTTACAGATATAGATGTAGACCCATAACAAACAATCCAAAGGTGATAAAACCTTTGGGTGACACCGAGCAGTTTATCTTTTAGCACCTTTTTTTTTTTTTTTTTATGTTTAATGATGCTAAATAGTGTGATTTATAATCACACAGCTTTAAAGGAGTAAAGACAAACAGTACTGAGTGTGTTGAGTGGATGTTCAGATGAGCAGACTGTGAATAAGACTCCTGGGAGAAAGTGTTTGTGATTACAGCAGGTACGAGTCTACAGTATCCAGGTGAGATTATCCACTGAAGCGAGTTTGGGATTAAAGTGTAGTCTGCAGGGTATCTGTGTGTGAACCATCCACTGCCGCAGAAAGTGAGCATCAGCCTGGAACAACATATTCTTTAATTATTATGAAAATAGATTTATACATGATTATAATGGAAGAAATATGAAGCTGAACGTGATTAAAAAAAAAAAAAAAAAGATCTCTCATGATGTACATTAAGTCCCAGAGTGATCAATTTCCACAGATACGAACAGGCGGCGGTTCAACGAACATTCGTAGATGGGAATTAAAGGGATGCGGAAGTAGCTCACGTGTATTGTAGAAAAAATAGACACTGCAGTGCACCTGATACCAATATTTACAATCATAATAAATATTATAAGTGTGCAAGTGAATGTATAAAATGTCTGGTATATTGAATGTGTGCGACTCACAATGTCGGACTTGCAAACACGAAGACGTAAAGCGATTAACATTCTCAGAAGCACATTACAGTGATGAGACTTAGCTGCATTAAATCATTTTAAAGAAGGCTGTACGACTGTTAAGGACGGACCTGACCGAGGTGGCTCAGAGACCACTGCAAGTCGTTCACTCAAGGTTGACTTGCCTGATCCTGATCCTTGAAAATCACTTGTCACCAAGACTCGTCTGTCTGTCTGCGTGTGTGTGTGTGTGTGTGTGTGTGTGTGTGTGTGTGTGTGTGTGTGTGTGTGTGTGTGTGTGTGTGTGATAAGTTGTTACCAAATCCCCCTCCGTACAGTCCTGACCTCACTTCAAGCTATTTCCACATGTTTGAACTCCAATCAAGGAGTTCCTGGGAGGCCAGTGTTTTAGACGAGAAGCAGGCAGGCTGATCATGGCTCTGGCGTACTGAGAAGACTTTTTTACCTTAATGTTATCCATGCACTGGGATAAGTGCATTAGTGTAGCAGCAGATTATATTGGGAAATAAAGGAAGTTTTTACTCTCGTAAACGTGTCCTGTTATTCTGCACCCCAGTTTTATGTGAATAACGTTCTCGTATTGGCTGTTTTTTTTTTTTTTTTTTTTTTTTTTTTTTAAACAGTGTTCAGTGTGTTGGTGAAAATAAAGTTTACGTTTCTGGACCAGGCCTGTGATTGGTGCTTGTTGGGAGTATTAGATTGAAACAATTGAAATGAAAGAACGGTGGTTTGTTAAATTTGACGAGGCAGCATGACTTCAGAGCACAAAAGATGGTGCTGTGGAGGTGGTGTGTGTGTGTGTGTGTTTGTGTGTGTGTGTGTAAGCAGACAGGCAGGACGGCTTCTCTGAGCGTTGGTGCTAAATGACATCTAAATCATGACTATGACTAGATACATGCTTTAGTTGTGACGCCAACATCGTATTCCTATTGCCTTGTGTTACCCTGCCAACACTGTTACTGTTTTATTTGTTTTTTGGAAGGACTAAAAAATGCTCAGGTGCATGATCAGATGAATAGGTCTGTGGCTGAGAAATGAGCATGAAACAGTTTGCCTTTTGAAGAATGTTCTATCTTCATAATAATCCAAAGTATCTCAAGTAATTATTTGCTTATTAGTAGTTTCATGGCTTAAAACTTTTTTTTTTTTTTTTTTTTTTTTTTTGAGCATTGTAATGATCACAGGTTTTGTCTACTCAGCAGGGGCAGTCGCTGCAAATCTAAGTGTCAGTCGTTTCTGCACAGAAGAGTGTAAATGGCTTCACTCACATCTGCTGTGTGTGGATTTTAACCCGCAAAAATTGCCTTGGCCAAAAATAGGAATGCGGAATAATGCGGATCCTCATCTGGACCTCTGGTGAGAAGAACCCTCCCACCCTCGTGCCTAGGGCCGTTTCCATGGCAACCCAGGAGGCCTCTCTGTTTTCTTTTTTTTCTCCTCCAAGCCTCATCTCAAGATTACCCCCCAAAAAATGGAAACCTGAGCAGACACAAACTTATAAAGGCTTAGTGTCTAAAAAAGTTGTATTTAAAGTTGGTCATGGTGTTATTGTAGGCGGCATGTGGAAAAAAAAAAAAAACAAGTTTATAAAATTAACTCGAATTCATGACTTGACCTCTTTATCAACATGTTATAGCTTCAATTAATTATTAGACGTTTATTGATTTCTCAAGGAGAATCCTTATGGTTATATTCTCCGTTTATGTGGAGCGCACTTCACACTTATATACTTACTTCATACCGTCTTTAAAAGAGCTGTGGGAATCTTTTATTGCAGTCTTCACTAAGATTTAATTCGTACACTTGTCACTTTTTACCTTTAAAAGACATTTTTTTTTCTCCTTCACACAAGCATTAAACCGTTACAAACTTGTATTAGAGGGGGAGGTACAGTAATTTGAGACAATAGTTTTGTGCATCTCTGCATCTTGAAGCAAGTTTCAGTTCAGTGCTGCGGGGTTTCTAGGCCCCATCTGATGAGATTTAAATTAATTCTGCCTCAATCCTGAATTCAGCCCCTTCCCTGCTGCACTGCACAGTATTAACGAGACACTGTCTCCGCCTCCTCACACAGCACTAACACAGTTACGTCCTCCCGTGGAAGGATGCAGCTCAGCCAGCGGAAAGGCACACAATGCTCATCTTCCGCTCTCTAGTGCTCTCCGCCACCTCTGTGAAACACACGCCTCAGTCACATTTCATTCAACCGTTTGTCAAATATGAATATTATCAGAGGCAGTAGAGAGGAAACCGTGCTCTAGTACAGGGAGGGCATTATATTGGGCGTTTTTTTTTTTTTGAGGGGGTTGGGGGGGGCATTATATTGCAACAACTTTGGTGACCCAATTGTCTTTTTCAGGGATCTTTTTAAAGTACAACCAAGCCATATCTCATAGAACGTTGTTTTTTTTTTATTTACACTTTATTCTTTTTATTTTATAAAGGATTTACTGCTCCACCATTTGTGCTCCCGGTTGATTCTGCCGGAGCCAGTTGTGAGGTTGAGATACGAGAGGGCTGTGGCTCATGCATATTTTATCACTCTCCAGTGTTCTGAGACCCTGAGGTCAGTGCAAGCCCGAGGAAGATTATTACTAGATAACCAATCAGACCTGCTAGAAGATATTTTTTCTACCTCCGACAGTTGCATTTCTTTGCACACTAATTAAACCATATACAGTAAGGATGCTAAATCCACTGCCGTCGTCCAGCACAAGTGCATGCCACTCACTTAAAGCAGGCGCTACGACTACATCATGGAAAGAAGGCCCGTCTTAATTTTTAATGAAGCCCCGCTCGGACTATTACAGGACAAATCCAATACGAATCAAGGACTTCTTTTCTGAGTGGTGTTTACAGTCCGTCCTGCGCTCATAATGTGAAGTGAATATAAATAAAAAGTTTTGTGTTTTTGAAAGTCCTATAAGACTTTAGCTCATTATTTTAGCTAAAACCCTGTGTAGATTGCTTATAATCTGTAAATTAGAATGTAGTTTTGCATGCTTTCGAAGAATGTAGGTTATTTTAGAGAAAAAATCGGTTTTGTTTTACTGTAAATCCTGTGATGACTGTAATTAGGCAAATGTCATTTTGGGGAAAAATGGAAACTTGAGTTTTCATTTTCTTTGTAGTCTCACTGTAATTTGTAAAACAGTAGAAAATGTGTAATTAAGCTTGCTGTCAGGAGATTATGTCTCCAATGTGTGTAAATGAACAATCGTGAAACAGCACGTGATGGTAGGAGATGGCTTCACTCAGTGTATATGGTGGCCGAGGTCACATGTCACAGAGGAATCACTGCCATTTTAACATCAGCAGAAGATATAATTGTGTAGAAAATGCACATGCTGTGTCTGCATCGACCCTATTTTTCTACTAATGGTAGCTCAATCAGAATAAAATCCCTGCCAGCGTTCCCTATTAAGTCCGGTTCCTCTCAAGGTTTCTTCCTATTGGCTTCTCAGAGAGTTTTTCCTCTCGCACTCGGCTTGCTTATCAGGGACAATCTGATAATTCTGATTCATACACATTTCCATGATTTACTTTTGATTGTGTAAAGCTGCTTTTGCGACAGTGACCACTGTTAAACAAGCTATACAAAAAAAATTTGAAAAAAAAAAAATGCATCATGTGATCACCTCAGTCGCATCAGTCTGACCCGACCTGACCCAGCCCGAGTTTTCAATTAGAGAGAGAGCGGTGGTGTAAACCTTTTTATAATTCGTTGAATAGAATTATTCTGTTGAATTATTAATCCGTTGAATACTGGCCATGTAAATTCAATCGTTTCTCTCATGTTGGAATAAATATATGTTATTTTATATATAGCACATGTTCACTCACTCTTTGAGGGTAACTCTTTGTGTGATGTGATGCAGACACAACTACTTTGCACAAAATTTGTATTCTAATTACATTTATTTATTTATTTTTTTTTAATTAAATTTTTTAAATTTTTTTTTAGTTTCTGCATGTAAACACATCTTATCAGATCAGCGTCCATGTAAACAGTTACCTTGGAATCTTTAATCGGGATAATTTCAACCGGTCTGGAGAAATATTGTTCATGCAAACATGGGTAGTACAGGTTGTCACCGACTTACAAACATTAGAGTTACGAATTTCCGCAGATATAAACTGATCCCCCTTTGTTCTACTTCCAGTTCAAATGTGAAAGTAGCTCACAATGACACAGCTAGACAATGCAATGCACCAGATACCAATATTTACAATGATATACAATATTTTCAGTAAATGTATAAAATGTCCAACATCTAGTGTATTGCATGTGTGCGTGCGATTGGTTGTGCGGGAGAAATGACTGTGCTTCACTGGTTTTAATGACGCAGTCAGGGGACACAATGATAGGAAATGGCTGTCCTGCAAATCTGCTATGATGGTGAATAATCCTAATTTCCTCAACAACATTCTAAAATCCACAACAAAACTCAGTTCACAGTTCGATACAATGGAAAACAGCTCTAAGACAAAATGGCATCCATTTCACATGTGAGATTAAAGTACTCCCGGAATGGAACGCCTTTGTAAATCGGGGCTCAACCTGTACTGATGTACACTTAAAAGCCTCATTAACACTTTCTTAATTGTGTATTGTTAAATTAAGAATGCTTTATTATATTAAAACTTGCTCATGTATTAAAGAATTTCCCTTTTCTCTTCTCGTTTCTTTTTTAGATTGTGTGTCCTGCGATGAAGTCTCATGAAGTCACCCATTGCAGCTGACATTAATGGTCAGCAGAAAAATTCTCCAGTAAGTCCTCAGACGAAGATCCAGTCCACTTTCTCTTACAGTCCCTCATCTTGGTTGCACCGTCACAGTTTCACAGTAGGTCATGGCCAGTCGAAGGAAGTCTACCACCCCTTGTATGATTCGGCCAGATGACATGTTGGACCAGGACGCAGACGACGGTGTGGACAGTACAGTGGAGAACGGATCCTCGTGTACTCCTGCTATCGAGAGTTGGACAGACCAGAAGAATGTAGTAAACACTATACCATCAGTAATCGATCCAGAAAAGCCAGAGGCAGAAATTCGCCCACAGAAGAAGGTGCAGGGAGGCTATGAGTGCAAATATTGTACCTTCTCCACACAGAACCTTAATGAGTTCAAAGAACACGTGGACTCCAACCATCCTAACGTCATCCTCAACCCTTTGTATCTCTGTGCCGTCTGCAACTTTAACACAAAAAAGTTTGACACCTTGACTGAACACAACGAGAAATTCCATCCCGGAGAGAGCAATTTTAAGTTCAAGAGGATAAAACTGAACAGTCAGACCATCCTGGAGCAGACAATTGAAGGTTCAAACTGTGCGGCCATTTATGATGTCAGGAGCCCTCAGTCAGGAGAGGACCTTTCGCCTTCAAGCAAATCCATGGCTCTGAAGAAACCAAAAACCGATGGAAAGCGCCCTCTGGGAGACGGTCAGATAGACAAGCTCACCCCAGAGCTATCCAAAAAACAGATCACTGCTGTGAACGTGAATGGAACAGTGATCATTCCAGATGCAACACTCAAAGAGGGTCTCTCGCACATAATGCCGTCCCTGCAGCGTCCACCTAACTACAGTTTAGTGCCAAAAATCGCTGTTCCTTTAAACTCATCGAAATACAATGCGTCCCTAGATGGAAACCTGACCCTAATTACTTCCTTTAATAAGTTTCCATATCCTACGCAAGCCGAACTCTCATGGCTGACTGCAGCATCAAAGCACCCAGAAGAGCAAATCAAAGTGTGGTTCACGACCCAAAGGCTAAAACAAGGCATCAGCTGGTCACCAGAGGAGGTTGAGGAAGCGCGTAAGAAAATGTTCAACGGAACAATTCAACCCCTTCAACAAGCGTTCACGGTCTTGCCTGCCCAGCTGACCCAATCCGCTAAAAATTCCCAGTCCCTTATTCAGACCGTCCCCTGCCAAGTTCTTGGACAGTCCGGCTTGGTGTTGACACCAGTGACCAATGGGTCCAGTGCGACCTCTGGTCCGCTTGCACTAACGGTTTCAAATCAAGCAGCACAGGCTGTTAAGAGGTCCCTCCTGTCGCCAGTTTCTTCTCCAGAGTTGAAGAGGCCGTCAATAATACAAACAGTTCAGAATACTAATAAATCTGCCTCTCCTACACCCAGCCTTTCCTCAGATTGCAAAAAAACATCAGGTCAGATTAAAGAGCTGATGGCGAGCTACACTCAGTGTCAGTTTCCCGATGACGAAGAGGTGTATCGTCTTATTGAGACGACCGGTCTTTCCTGGGGAGAAATTAAAAAGTGGTTTAGCGATCAGCGTCTCGGAAACCATAAGACTGTACTGTCTTTAAGGGCTGAACTTCCATCGAAGGAAAACCAGCCTCAGAAAGCTGTAGCCACTAAGTTCCCCCTTCTGGAATGGGTAAAGGGAAAATCCTCTGAGCAAATGAAAATGTTAGAGGAGTGTTTCCAGAGGACAAGCTTTCCGTCACAGACTGAGATTGAAAACCTTGCGATTGACACTAGGATTTCCAAAACAGAAATCGATGGCTGGTTTACAGAGCGTCGTGCCCTGAGAGATAACCTCGAACAAGCCTTGCTCAACTCCATGGGCTTTAAAAGACTGGACAGGGGAGCGCTGAATGGCATACATGAGCAGGAAAGTCGGGCAAAGTCCTCACCCCTTCCTCTTCTGACTTCCGTTTGTTCTGAAATTGACAGCAAGTCTCTCCAACTTTTAAAAGAGGTTTTCTCACAGACGCAGTGGCCGTCACCAGAGGAGTACAGTGAACTGGAGCTCCAGACTGGGCTGCCTCGCACGGAAATCGTACGCTGGTTTAAGAATAACCGCTCCGCTCTCAGAAATGGGACTTTGGAATGGATGGAGCAGTTCGAGAACATGAGCAACAAAAAACACAACGGGCAGAACAGCTTGCCGAGCCCCGAACCGGCCCACGGTGTACTACAGCGAAATTTCCCGGAGACGAAGCTGCTAAAACTAGAGGACGACGACAAGCTGGCGGAGCGCTCGAAACTTGTTAGTCAGGACATAGTCAGTTGGGTCACCAGTAAGCTGGGTCACAACATGCAGGACATTAGCAGAAGCAAGGACCAACATGGACTGGTGAGTGTGGACAGTGGGGGATGGGTTAAAGTTTCCATGGCCGCTGAGAATGAAAGAAAAGACTCTGAGACACGGAGAGTGGCCACCGACCTTGAGGTTCAGACCACAGAACACACGGTGTCGGGATGAACTGAGAAAGGTAAGGACTTTTTGCAGAACGTTTTCCTAGATCTTGTAAAAATTTCTCAATTTATATTTAAAAGTGTGCAGCAAATACAAAGCAAAAGGGTTGTGCTAGAAGATTTGGGAATCTGATATCTTTTTTTCAAAAATAATGTTCGTAATATGGTGAATAAAAACTTGAGATGACTCAAGCGTAGGTGATGGAGGTTTTAATAGTCCCAAAGCTCGATCAAACCAACAACTGGTTTAATGATTTCTTTATTTTTGTTACCATAGCTACCACACAGTGCTGTGGCTGCAGACTACAGCTGGCTACATAGATAGCTAACGGTTTGCAGAGAAAAGCAGCTCTGCGTTTACATTATACGCACAGAGTTAGACGGGTGATAAATTCATTAGCGAGCTTATAGTATCGCCTATGTTCTGCCCGGGCTGGATTGCAGAAAGATTGTCCATCAGGGTTTCCTCAATGTTGTAGGTTTTGGAAACCAGCTAACATCACGTCATTCACACGAAATATACAGTATGTATATAATTTGATTGGTGTGTTTGGCGCCACGGTGGAGTAGGGGGTGGGGGGTTCGATTTCCGCCTCAGGTCTGTGTTCGTAGAGTTTGCATGTTCTCACCTGGTGTGTTTCCTCTGGATACTCCGGTTTCCTTCTACAGTACAATGACAGGTTAGGCGTTTACAGATTGCCTACTGTGTGTGTGTGTGTGTGTGTGTGTGTGTGTGTGATGAATTGGCACCCTGTCCAAGGTGTACCCTGTCTCACGCCTTAAAAGGGACAGGCTCCAGGGCCCCCACTGCCCCTGTACAGGATAGGTTTTATAGAAGATGAACGATGTGTGTTATGATAATTACGAGTCACTGGGATCGGCTCCAGAGTCACTGTGACCATGAGCAGGATGGAGCACTTAATGAAGATTAATGAACGAATAAAGAGGTTTTTCTTTCTCAGGTTCTTAATACAACCTGGTGTTGTTTTCATGTAACGGCCTAGTGAATGTGCTTGCCCTGTGGACCACTCAATGAAAAGCTGATTTGTATAATAATAATAATAAAAATAATAAAAAAAATTATAGCAATTAAAACAGTATAGCAGTGTTATACCTCTGTGAGTCCGATGTGCTGCAGTAAAGAATATTCTCTCAAATCTAAAGTTTCACTGAGACTTGCTTATCTGTTTTTATTTTTTCCTGTGAAATTAAGTTTGGTGTTTATCCCAACCTCCATGTTGTAAAGGAAATAAACATCCTTGCTCACTAAACAATAGGTCATACAATATGATCTGCTGCCCTATTTCTGTAAGGTATTTACTGTTGAAATCATCTAGCGCACACACACACGTCAGCACAACGTCTAAGTGGTATCTCTGTTAAAACTATAATGTGTATTTGTTTTCGTTGCAGGCCGGAGACTAGGCTGCTATGACTAACCCTGAAGTGGGAAGGAAAATAATTGCGTTTGACATACTTGGAACCAATGATCTCATGCCTGGACTCTGATCTCATCAGAGGAATAAAAGGACTGTGAGTGTGTGTGTGCGTGCGTGTGTAAGCGCTGACCGTGGAGTGCCAAAGTCAGACTGCTATGCTACTATTACTACTTAGGTGTTTAAGGCTATCTTTTTGTTACTTTATAGCAGAAGAGCCCATGTAAATATGTTTCTGACAGATTTGTAAAAAAAAATTTTCTGAGGATGAGTTTTGTTACATTTCTAATACTGTAGATGTCTCTCCCCCAAGCCATTTTTGCTTAACGCTCCTGATGGAACGTTTGGACTTAAAGTTAAAAGGACGGTAAAACTGATGGACCTGCTGATGAGCTCGGTCACTATGGCACTTAATATTTGAAGTGGACAAGGACAAGGCGGTGCTTTTTAGATCTCATTCCTCAAACCAAGTAAAAGTACAAACATTTTTTTTCTTTTGGACCATGGAAGCGTTGCCTGCACACGAACAGTAATCCACTTCGAAATCACTGCAGCAAGGCACAAAACCTGTTTATTTGTAGTTCATATTTGCAATATTACTCGCTCTCAGAATAATAGCATTTCTTTTATTTTTTTCTTTGCATTCAAGGCATAGTTCCATTCCACCGTCTCCGCTGTGGTCTGCTTTAAGATAGCTCGGTGTATTTCTCGCCCTCCCCTGCCACTCTTCTCCTCATGTTCAGACATGTATCAGGAATACTGTATGGGTATCAAGAGTCATGCTTGCTCCTTCTTTAAAACAGTCTGCTGTAACTCAATAAAACAAACGATTGAAATTAATTTCTCTGTCTGTTGTAACACGCACCGTTAGACATCCATAGTGTGATACACTTTCTCTTTATGGTTGTGAAATTCCCCTGCCAAGTTCTTCTTTCAGCCGAGTAAAAATGGCCCACAAATAAATCACATGATTTTAGTAATTCGTCAGCCAGCACTTAACCTAAAGTACTATTTTATTTAACTTCCACACAATCACACATTTTTACTCTGATGAATTGTTCTTGAGGTATTCGTCATTTTCAGTCATTTTATCCCCTAAAATTGTGTTTTGTTTTTTTTTTCCCAAAGCCTGCATTGTTTTCAGTCCAGGTCACATCACTGTAGTGCATCTCAAACTCTATTCTCATCTAAAAATAAAGGTTTCCCTCTGTGTAAGGAGAATGAAACTACTGAACTATAGCCGTTTGCCCATCAGGCTTCCCTTTCAGTACATTTCAGCAGAATTTCAGTGCTTAGTTAAAGGTCAGCTTCATGTTTTTCTGATTACATTATGATTTATAATTCATATTCGTTCAAGTCTCAACTCAAGCGTTTAAAATTTTTTTTGTTAAAGTTTATTTGCATGCTACTGTTGTTTAGCTTTAATTTATTCTCTCCTACCACTGTTATGATTTCTGTGAAATACTGACCCCTACAGGCTGAAACTATGTATTTAATTTCAGTAATGATTTTTTATTTATTAGGAGAGCTCATTAGACACGTGTTGTACATATTTCAAACCCTGATAAACACATGGTTTAAACAAAAAAAAAACAATTTACAAGTAAAAGCAATTAAAACAAGAGTTGCACATCTTAGTAAAAAGAAAAATGCATTAAACTGTACATGACGATCAACAAGACAGTGAAAACTAAAGCATTTAAAAGAAGAAAAAAAGTCTTAATCTAAAGCTATCACACACTGCCACCGTGTGCTAGGTTTTAAAGGGGACAAAAAAAACAAACAAAAAAACATTTCAGTCTTGTACGAATTCATCTCCTTTACACAAACACTGCCCGAGCTCCTCATTCCGCAGCGCTGCTTGTGTACGGTGAGAAACCCAGTAACGGTATGACGTACACTTTCACTACAAGTAAACGAGCACGCTGACGTGGTGTGACTGAGACCTGTGTGTGATCACCTTCTTTTCATTCCGAGTCGGCAGGAGAGACAGAAAAACTGAACCGAAGCCCAAACCTATGCAAACTTGTGTTCTGCAGCATCAGTGTTCTATAATGTGCCTGGCTTCAGCGTCCACGATGGCTTCAGCAGGAGGACGTCCTCAATCTTCCCCAAGCCGAAAGCCTTGTCCCCAGTTGTGACGTCCTCCTCCTCCTCCTCCTCCGCCCCCTCCTGCTTGTTCCTGAGGAGTGCGTCTCCTGATGGGCGGGACGCCGAATCCAGAAACCCCACCGCGCCGATTCGGAAACCACCGGTAGCTGTCGAGAAAACGAGACGGTTTAGATAAAGACATGGATGTTTGTGTCTTAAAACACAAGAATATCAGCTGATGTGATGCTGAATGAGTGTGTTGTAATAATCACACATATTTAGTAATGGAAACTGATTAATGTTGAGGGAACCCTCTCATACATAGTATTAGTACTTTGAAAGTCTAAAGAGGTTTAAACAAAACGTGGACTTGATGCTTACAGCGTCTCTGGCGTGGACAGGAAGGATCTGCCGCCCAGGTCCATGGGATATTTGAACATGAGGAAGAAGTACAGATGGCCCACTAAATTCCCAATCAGCTCATTTACAACACTGAGGAGAGATCATGATAAAGCTCTTAGTGTACATCGTTCAAACTGAGCAGATGTCATTCCTCAGCAAAGGTCAAAACCCTGTCAGACACAATATTGTAAATAGTAAAAAATAAATAAATAAATTGTGAGAAAAATAAAACGTGAAGGTTCTTACGAGCCACCGATGATGTAGTTGAATCCCAGGATGACCCAGGGCAGATAGCAGGCCTGCAAACATTTCATACTGGTGTCAGAACGCTTTAAGGAATTTACACATACTGCAAAGAGATCGTGAATTTTTTTTTTGTTTTTACAAAATTGGATTTGTACCTTGAACCTCGTGCCAAACCAGAAGGACACGATCATGTCCCGGTTCATTTGGGCCCAGACGTACAGCACGGACATGATCAATGGGATCATCAGGAGCTTTAACGAAAAATAAAGACAATTTTAAATTTATTTTTACATCCAGAGGATTTGTGTTTTAGCCTGAAGATTACTCTTCAAGCACCGCCGTCTTGTACAAGATGACGCATGAAATTCCTCTTAATATAAACATTATATCTTTGAAACTAAATTTCTTCCTGTCTTTCTACACTCACTGTTACTTCATTTTAGCAGTGTGGCAGACTGTGTGTGTGTGTGCGCGCAAGACTGTCAGTGTAAAAGCATACAAATTTTTCAAATCATAATAATTAAGGATAAAAGCCAGACGACTAACCTGCATGTCCATCATTAATCCGGTTATCTGGATCATGTAGATAAGGAGAATTGAAACCAGTCAGGAATCTAACTTTTTATTTTGCAATACACACACACAAATGAAAAGGATACAACAATGCAAATCCAGTTGAAAAGCAGCATATAGACGTAGTCTGCTGGTCTTCCATCAAAGGCCCCTAGTGCAGTAAAGAGAGCTTAATGGAACGGTTCTGACTTTATAAAGTAATGACTGTTTAGTGTGTGTGTGTGAGGGAGAGAGAATGAAAGGTTTGCAATTCAATAAATGCATCCATCATCACAACTTTTTCCTGCATGTACGACGATTTTTTTTGCAAATAGTTTGGTGATCAGAAATTTTCCCAAAACAAATGTTTAAATCTTATACCTGATGTCCTGGTGGAGTGCGATTACAACTACAGTATGTCTCCTACATACGAACAATCGAGTTACGAACTTTTGAAGATACGAACATGCGTTCGCACGTTAGTTAGACCACATGCTCGGCGTACATCGCCATGTGCTTGCATCCTCTGCAAATACAGTACACGGCCAGGAGGGAAAGCATTACTGCTAAAAAGCGCACTGGGGAACTGTACTCCACCGTTCCTCGTTACTTCTGTAAACCAACAATTCTCCTGGAGAACCCGTGTGTTTTCCAGCTTTAGCGCGCACACACACTATTCAGTTCAGAATTAGATGTGCAGGGAAGCATAAGAAAATGTGCAGGGCAGATGTTCTCCAGAGAACCATGGTTCTGAACAAGAACTCATTTGACCCGCTATGTGGACGTACTGTAGCTTCCCAGATAAAAAATAAAAGGAATTGTTTTAATTTTGATGATTTCATTGCAAAGGACTGAAGATGATGCATTAAATGAAACACTTTACGATTACTGATTTAGATTAATAAAAACAAAGTTAATATGAAAATATGAGGGGCGATCAAGTCAAACTGGGACTTATCTCAACACTTAGCCATGTCTCGTGAATAAAGGCGTAAAAGCGACTGATGTTTACAAAAGACTTTGAACACAGTGCGTTAATGAGACTCTCAGCCGCAGTAAAACATTTGAACAGTGCGAGCGTTGTACAAAAGGCCGAACATGGGTCCCGGCCCGAGGTGGCTCAGAGACACTACAGGTCAACCTTTAGCACAGGTCAAACCTTCAGCCTGATCCTTAAAAAAAAAAAAAAAAAAAAAAAAAACAAATATCTTGTCAACTTATGGAAGAGACGCATCTGTCTGTGTTAACTGTACACACAATCATTCACCAACACCACCCGCACGTTACAGGAACTCGGCTGGAGGATTACTGCCACATCCTCCGTACAGTCCTGACCCGCTTCACGACATTTCCGCACGTTTGGCCATTAAAGGAGCTCCTGGAAGGCCAGTGTTTCACACGGGTGAAGCAGGAAGTCTGATCATGGCTCCGGCATACTGAGAAAACGTTCGACCTTGACGGTGTCCAAGCACTAGTGAAACACTGGGATAAGTGCGTGAAGTGTAGAAATAAAGGGAGTTTTTCCTCTCACAACTGTGTCCTGGTTTGACTTGAATGACCCTTTGTATTTCAATATTATTAATGCGCAATCAACATTTATGATTCTGATCTATTATTTATGGTGTATGGCGAGTCGTACCTGTTTCCAGTCTGGACGAGTACTGATACAGGAAGTACAGATTGACCATGTACAGAAAACCTGTTCCTGGACCGACTGGGAAATACAGTGTTGAAGAAATCGGTCTCCATATCTGCAGAAAGAACAAATGATTAGAGACTCATTAATTCACTGGACATCATGTTTTATTCTCAAACACACATCACCGACGCCGTGCCATGTCAGTTCTAACGACACTTTTTACTGTTATTATTTTCCACATCAGTGTAGCATCAATTAACCTGTTTTCAACACACTTATGATTGTGTAACGTTAACTACATTAGATGTATTATCTGCTAAAAGCTTATATCACCTGTGGAGTGGAACTAAATGGCCTTATTTATAAAGTGCCCTTTGTCCTCTCCTAACCACAGATTAGCCGATTACGTAGCCAGCAAGTCTTATGGTCTAGTGCTACTGTAGGTCTTCTATGTAACATTCAGTATTTAGGATAACGCATATTTCTCACAATTTGAACTCAAAAACGTTCTGATCACTAACAACAATAACTGCGCCACACATCTAACCGGCCAAACCTCATCTGCTCATCTGGTGTCTTCCTGGCATGGAAACTGGGTCAGAAAGGAATGGTCACCCGCCCCTACACGTTCCCCCGTTACATCTTCATGCTTTTTACTTCCCTTTAGTGTAAAGTACAGCAGTTTATTTACACGCTGTTGTTATCTAAACTTTAGGGGGGAAAAAAAACAGTGAAAACAGCATCACTAAATCAGGGCTAAAGAGTCAAATGATTCGATCAAAAGATGAAGATAAGAAAAGCTGCCTTTGTTTCTTGATCCCTACGTAGTCCAGCATCCAAGTATGGTTAGAAGCTTGTGAATGTCCAACCAGGTGTTTGATTCTAGCAAAGCAATTAAAAAGTGATGGGACTGAAATTTTGCTTACTCCTCCTATTGTTTCTCAGTTAGGTTTAAGAGCTTCCTTTTGTTTGAGCTCTAAATAATAATCCTCTCCTATAATGTCTGAGGTGCACTATAGTAAGTCGGAGACAAGTCCTGTCCTGAGAGCACGTTCGTAAGTCGGATTTGTTCGTAAGTCCAACCAAGTGAGTCTTGTACAACTTTGACACACATGTATTTGATTCCGCATTAAACTCTTGCAAAACTGCACTTCTAAATCACGAGGGGATACTGGTGATGCACAGGGGTTAGCCTACCTCGTTTAAGGGGAGCCTGCGAAGACGTCAGGGGGAAAGACAACACTACGTGGTGTTTACTATGCACTTGAACACCATTATGTCTCAGAGCTGTATTGGACTGTGATCTTTCTCTCTCCCTCTTTCTATTTTATATATATATATATATATATGTCGTACTCTTAAAAATCAATCAAACAGTCAAACTGGCCGATCATGGGAGTCTGTGATCCCATGCATGTGGAAGTGGGCGGATAGCTGTGTCCTCAGAGTGTGTTATGACACTCCCGAACATTGTGTGAGCTTCATGTCTCGTCCTGGCTGGTAGGGGAGTGTCCACAGGTGGGTGGGGATTGACAATGACTAAACATTAGAGATAAAATCAGAGGAGCGCACACACACCTATTTAGTTTTGTCAGTTTCAATGATAAAGGCACATACAACCAGCATTAAACAATGACCCCTGAACAACACCTCAAGCAGGAAGTCTCAAAAACGTCACACCGCTATAAAGAATCGCACTCAAAACTCAATCTCAAAAAAAAGTGGAGGAGCTTTTATTTTAATCTTTTTAAAATCACGTTTCAGGATAATGAGTGCTACTTCTGTGTCTTGATGGATTAATGTTATCTTCATTTCTGTGAGGATAAACACAACATCTCAGTGTGCAGAGTGGTTTTAATGTAGTTTTAGAAATTATACCTTTTCAGTTATAGTGTCTAACTTCCTTTAATCATGGATACACTTTTTTTTTTAATAAAACACCTTTTTATCTTTTTATCGATTTTCTCTGCACTGTATAAACACAGGAGTATCAGAGCAGAGCGCTTTAATGCATTTAATTTTCCTTTTTGTAAAGACCGAAATATCAAGCCAAGTCACGAGGCAGTCAGTGTGCAACGTGAGTGTGATTCCAACTCGGGTTGCCAAAAACAATCTTTTTATAAAAATACTGGAGCAGTTTCTCCCCAACCTGATAAACACCTGCACTGATATTGGGCTGTAAACTGATCTAGCTCAGGCAGTGTTTGGTTCTCACACGCCTCAGCACCTCACACCACCCCACCGTGGTCTACACCTCTCTGTGTGCGTGTGTGTGCGCGTGTGTGTGCGCGTGTGTGTGCTGAGCTGCAGCCTGCAGTGCAGAGAAAACCCAGTTAGAGCAAACACACACCACGGGACTCTCCTCTCTCTGTTTCTTTCTCTAAAAGACGGAGAGAGAAACAGATCCGGTTTCTCAATAGAAAACTGTGTGCTTGTTAAACTAAGTGCAGGGTAGATGTTGTATGATGAAATATGAAAAATCATCACACACTTGGAAAAAAATTCTAGCGTATTTGCATGTTCACGGGGCATGCGTTTTATTCAAAGTAATTGATGCAGATTTCTACCCGAGCAAAAAAAATTAATAAATAAAAAAGCTGAAGGTTAAACGCTGTCTCGTACGAGCCGAGAGCAGATGTGTGGTGGTGCTGCTGGTGCGGCGATGATTTCGGTTTGCGTTCCATATCACAGAGCGCACTTAACGCATGCACTGCGATGGTGTCAGGGTCTAATCTAATGCAAATATCTTCAGAGTCGAAACTTTCAGTTATGAAAATATCCCAGCTTCTCAAAACTGAAAGAATAGAAAGAAAATTAACAGAAAAAAAAAGTAATTCAGTTGCAGGACACACTACATTCAGTGGAGGAGAAAAGAAGAAGAGGTAGTAAAGTTTCATGGTCCTTCATTCCTACTGCTTACTCTGGTTCAATAATGTAAAAGACACGGAAATATTGTACTCTAAATATCCACTTTTTGGGAGGAAAGAGGTGAAATTCTACACAACATGTAGCATTAAGGTATTCATCTCGTCTCGAAACCGTTTCCTCAACACCACTTGAGACTACAACATCATCCGCATGAACACACACAGCTGCAGGGCAAAATGTAAATGTTGAGCTCTGCATGTGGAGTGAAAACCGTCATCTACGCATTTAGAAAGTCTCTGTTTAAGGTTATTTCATCCTCTTATTTCGCACTGCACACGTACATGTAACACACAGCTGGATTTTGTCTCAGAAAGGATAAACCAGAACATATTCTAGATTCTTTAATACACATATATAGGAATTCACAAACCTTTCTTGTCTTTTTTTTCATGTAGTCTTGAGGAATAGTTCTCCAGACGTCCTGAAGGACTTTTTTTGTCCCATTCAAGCATAAAAACACATCTACCTTAAGGAATGAACCAGGAGCCGATGGCAGATGATCGGGCGATGATAGTGATTAGTATACTCCTGATGCTTAATGTTCAGAACGGACAAGAGGGGAAATGAGGTCGCTGCTGAGGTTGTTACATAAACCACCAAATTTGTAAATCGTCTCTTTAGGCACTTTGAATTTAATATGAGAAAATGAGAGATGGCTCAAAACTTATGGACCTGGCAGTACAAAATGAAAAAAGATAAGGAAAATAGATAAAGATACAGTCCTGTGCATAAGTAATTGGACAAGGACACAATTTTTTTTTAATGTTTGCCCTGTGCACCCCCATGATCCACGGGTAAATAAAGCAAATAAAGTGCAGACTTTCAACTTTAATCAATGAGTTTTAGCAAAAGTACAGAATGAAATGTTTACAGACATTTTGACAGGCTCGAAAGTAGTTGGACAAAGTAACACTAAAATTAACATTAGTAGAAGAGCAGGGGTAGCTCAATGGTTACGGCATTGGACTACGGTTCGGAAGATTCCAGGTTCAAACCCCACAACCACTAAGTTGTGCCCGTGGACAGGACCCTTAACCCTTAACTGCTCAGATGTATAATGAGAGGCCAAATGTCTCCTGATTACAGATTATAGTATTTACACTCCTTGATTATAGCTCTTCTAAAATGTGTTCTTGACCTGATTAGATGTTGTGAAAAGTCCCCCCCCCCCTTCACCAACTCCTTCCTTTTAAGAATATACAGATTGTTGATTTGGCCGTTTCTGAATTTTCTGCCATCTATCTCAGTGTAATAGGTCTGTTTGCTTTCTTTAGCTTAATTCTGAATGATCACCTGCCTTTGACATTTCTCTGGACTGGAATGCAAATTCAACACTTGGAATAAAATGCAGACCTTTAACCTCTTTAATCTGTCATGAATTAACTAAAACAGGCCACAACTGTCCCTCAAACTACTTATAACTTAAAACTTTTCAGCCTGTGAAACTGGAGGAACTTTGAAAATAAATTGCTGTAATTCCTTAATTCCATCCATCCAGGAACTTCCCAGTCCAACTAGTGACCGTGGAGGCCAATAGTGATTACAATCGTATTCATTCCCATTTTACGACGGTGGTAAGACCTCCGGCGCATTCAGTCACTACGGGAACGCCAGTTAGCCTAAGGGGATCAAACCCTCGACCCTGGAAGTGAGAGGCCACAGTGCTAACCATGCATTCCTTAATTATGATGCCATATTTAATTAAGCCCATTTGCATTGAAGATCAAAGTCTGCACTTCAATCAAATCATGACTGTTTCATTTCAAATTCACTGTGTTGGTGTACTGAGACAAATCATGAGAGTCACTGTCCAAATACTTTACGTCTTGACCTGGCCTGTAATTTTAGGCTACAGTTTTGGAATGAACACTACTGTACAAGTACACTTTTGTACAGAGAGTTCGCTCTAATTGATGCTAAAAAATAAACAATAAACAAGTTTTATATATATATATATATATATATATATATATATATATATATATATATATATAGCCTGTGCAATGAGTACATAAAGTAAATGATTTAAAATCCAAATATATTCTCTCAACAGATTTAAATTTTAAATCATTTACTTTATGTACTCATTGCACAGGCTGTGCGTGTGTTTGGCGCCATCTTGTGGCACTTCAGTGCAGGACAACTAGGCGCTCCTAATAATATACTAATTAATTTACTTGTACCTGCAGTTTTTCGTGGTTTCTCCTTAAACGGTCTCACAGCGATGTTTTCCAGACATTTTTTACTAACTTTCAGGAAAACATTGAGTGTTGTCAAGATTATTATTATTAATATTATTCACTCTGAACAAAAATTAGTCAAACAAATAAACCGGAGTAAACCTGAGCTCTGAGACCAGGAAACACTCTGGGGGCTTTTTAACACTTGCCCCTGTATCACCCCATCAATTTCAAAGTAAAGAAATTGATGATAAAAATAAATCGAATAAAAAAAATGATTAACAATTACAGCTATTTTCATAATCTCAAAACGAACAGGAACAGGCAAATAAACCTGTGTAATAGGTGTGTGTGTGTGTGTGTGTGTGTGTAGGGACCTGCATGTCGAGCTCTGAGACCCGGAAGCACTCTGTATAGACCAGTTACACACACACACACACACAGAGTCTAACATGCAGAGATATAATTTGTCTCTGATCCAGTTCTACACACCCTATAACGGCTCGTTCACACCTCACGCGCTGCACTGTGTAGTGTAGAACAGCGTGGTTTGGGACACAACCCTGATCTGCGCGCGGCTTCACCGGGGTTCTGACCTGAGGCCTCGGCTTTATAACCACCACCACCACCACACACACACACACACACACACAGAGACTCCCGTCCCCAGGGCTGCTATAACTCACCTGGAACTTGTGGAAGAACGACTCCGGCCACAGCACGAGGTACGCGGGACTAATCAAGCCCAGCTTCCCGATCAGCGGCACCAGTATGGAGCCCGCGAACCAGTAGCGCGTGATAAACGGGATGTTCCTGAACCAGTCCCCGATGTCAGACATGTTTCCCTACGACACAGAGCCGACCGGGTGGCTCTAATAACCCCTCCTGACTCCTGTACTGCTCCTACACTCTGTCTCGGTTTCGTCTATTTTGGTTCGAACCTACTTTCACTCCATTTACAATGACGTGGCCGCGCACTAAACGCTACTTTCCCCCACCCGTTTTCTGACACATCGAGCCTCTTGCGCGGCTCGTCATGCGCTGGGATCCCCGCATTGGTCCGAAATCAGAATTATTTACGTGTTCGTCCAATCAGGAAGCTGCGCATGGGCACCGCTCGCGCTTTTAGCCAATCGCAGCCTAAGAGGCGTAGCTTGTCTAAACCCGATTGGGGACCAAAATAACGCGAGTTAAGACGTCGTTTTCTGCTTTTACATACAGCGTCAAAATAAAAGCCGAAAGATAAAGCTATATAGTACTTTACAGATACATGGTTAACGCCACAACCCTGAACCACACACACATTCCTGCATCAATAGCCTTCCACAATACATTTTACACACTTTATGACCATAAGTTTATAGACATCCCCTCCATCACAGTCAGGTTCTTTCACCCCGACCTTGGTAAACTCTGTCTCCATGAACCCTGCCTTGTCGTGCTGGAACTTACATAAAGTGGAACCCTATTACTGATTCCTGCACCACACAAATTATTATTATTATTATTATTATTATTATTATTACTACTACTATTATTATTACTACTACTACTAGTAGTACTAGTAATAACTGACATTCGCAACTTCATTTTAGAGACTTTTATTTTGATTTCAAGTCACGCGCAAAAACCCGGAAGCTTTCCCTGTGGCGCGTTACTTTGGAGAGGTAATGACCCGCTGGTACAATATATTTTTAAGTAGCTGTGCGGTTTGTAAGCGATACTTTACATTTTTACACTTTTATTAAAGACATGATGCTACTGCGCTTTTAACTGAGCAGTAAGATTATCAATTCACGACCATTTCCGTTAGCGTTGGCCGGCTAACTGTGCTAACCTGTAAACAAACCTTGGTTTGTTTGATTTATTTTAAAAGTTGATTTATTTTAGTAATTCAGTTCAAAAAGTGAAACCCCAATATTATATAGATTTATTACACACAGACTGATATATTTCAAGTGTTTATTTCTTTTTATTTTGATGATGTCTTTAAGTATGAAAACCCCAAATTCAGTATCTCAGAAAATTAGAATATTACTTAAGACCAATATAAAAAAAATTAACACAGAAATGTTGAAAAGTGTAGTCTGGGCTCCTTTTGCATGAATTACTGCAGCAGTGTGGCGTGGAGGCGATCAGTCTGTGGCACTGCTGATGTGTCTGGAAGCCCAGGTTACTCTGATAGCGGCGTTCAGCTCTTCCGAAGAGGCCATGATGATCAAAATCTAAAGAAATAAACACTTGAAATATATTAGTCTGTGTGTAATGAATCAATAAATAAGTTTTACTTTATGAATTGAATTACTGAAAGAAATAAACTTTTCGGTGATATTCTATTTTATTGAGATGCACCTGTATTCTCAAAAAGCAGATTTAAACCTCTCTCTCTGTCTGTCTCTCTCTCTCTCTCTCTCTCTCTCAAGATTCAAAGGCGCTTTATTGGCATGACAAATATCTGCATTCATATTGCCAAAGCTTAGAAATAACAGGTGATGATAGTAAAAAAACAACAACAATAATATAGAAATAGATATAACAAATATATGTATCTAAAATGTATAGACATTTACTTTAAGTTGAAGATAAGACTCTTGTGAACATTATAAAAATAAAGGAAAGTATATATATATATATAATATATAATAATAACAGTGATCAGTACATATTTATGTGTGTGTGTGTGGTCACTCGCACGTGTGTGTATTTTGCTGCTAGTGTGCAGCTCTCCCTGTGTTCCCCCAGCTGGTGGGGCAGTTTGTTGGGGAGGTAGTTGAAGTTGGGGATGAATTTAATGAATTTGGTGAAGAATTCAGTAAGAATTGCATTTAGTGAGGAAGTGCAGCGCTGTCTGTATTTTATACAGCTGGCACAGAGTATTTCTTAGCTCTGGGTCAGTGACCGTGCTCAGATAGTCTGCCACGCTGTAGTGTCTGTTTAGTGCCAGATACAGTGACAGCATCTTACTCTGCAGTTTAGTTTGTGTTTCCCAATAGTTCAAAAAGTTACTTTCTTAATATTTTTGTAATTTGGTTTATTTTAATTTTCTTTGATAATTTTGTTTCGTCCTGAGTCTTTTTACTGTTAGTGTGTGACGGCCGTTAATTAGTGTGTAACCATTGTGTTGTGGGGCAGTGACTCAGGACCAGCTGGATGAACATGGATAAGCAAAGGATGGTGTCTTTGCTCACCTTCTGGTACTGCAGAGTTTTATAATGGTGTCAGTGTGTCTCGCTCTCTTTTAGGTTTTTTCAGAATTTAATTTACCTTTTTTGTATTTTTATTAGTAACAGTTCTTGGCCTAATTCTGTCCTTCATGCATTATTTGTGGTGTTTCTGTGCACCTTTAAAATCATTTTGCAGAATTCTGCATGCAGGGTCTCGATTGAATGTTTGTCCCATTTGTCTCTCTCTCTCTCTCTCTCTCTCTCTCTCTCATTCAGTTCAGTTCAGAATGGCTTTATTGGTATGACTGCTAACAAAAAAATAATGTTGTTGCCCAAGCAATTATAAAAGATTGATTACATTATAAATAACATCAATCTGAATTTATAAACTTATATAAACATTATAATCATATTATAAAACATAAACTCTCTCTCTCTCTCTCTCTCTCTCAGTTTATAGAGATGTCTCTGAACTCCATTCAGCCCCAGCTGTCCTCCCTGAAGTCGTGTCAGACGGACATCAGCACAGGGATGGACATTGTGTCAGAAGTCGCTCTGGATCTGGTCGAAGCCCAAGGTGACTTTAATAATGATGAGTAAACACTGAGAGTGTGCTGTTGTAGGAAAATAAGTGAAGAAGGGGGGGTTTGGAGTCCTGAAGTGCTTTATTCCTACAGCAGTTTGCCATGATTAAAAATTTATTATTATTTATTTTTTTACTAAGTAACACATGGTAATTTAACTAGTAATTACTAACTACTAATTCTCACTAGTAGTTAGACTGAATATCTGCAAAACAAGTTAGTTCCTGTTACTCCTTCCTGTTACACTGTGGGTGCGTTCACACTACGGATCCCGGCACAATTCACCCCAAGGCATGTCATCACATGGGCCGATGTCGTACACTATACTTGTATAAATACCACTAACCTAAACATAAACAGGCATTTTGAAAAGTTGGGGTGTCAGGATACGTGGAAAAATCATGAATGTCGCAATGGAGTCTCTTTATTGTAAGCACGCATGTCGCACCGTCTCTATCTTATCTCCAGATACACTACAGAACTAACAATTTATTAATATAACTAGTTTTCCTACATTTTTATTTCAAAGTAGGTAACATGCACTTAATTACGTTTGTATTATTATATTCCTAATAGGAGGTTGCCTGGGTCCGGATTGAGTTTTGCAGCGCAGTCTGGATCTAGACCAGAGTCTGGACTTTGAGAAACCCTTTATTTGAGCATACTATAGAAAAGAGCTGTCTTAGAAACTGAATCTCCAATTTTTTGAGAGAAAAGTTTCTTTTTTATTTTAAAACAATATATATTTTTTAAATGAATAAAACACTAGAGGGTATAGTTCTTTTTTTAAAAAAAACAAAAAAACAATATAACTAAACATGAACTACATATTTGGGCTAAAATGCAAACTTACTTTCACTAACAAGTGAAAAGTAATACACACACGTGCGACTGACCACACCATATCTCTCTCTCTCTCACACACACACAGAAACACACACACACACACAAATATGTACTGATCACTGTTATTATTACTATTATAATTATAATATAGTCACTTTATCTTTAACTTAAACTAAATGTCTATACATTTTAGATAAATGTATTTATTTTTTCTCTTTCTCTGTTTTTTTTTTTTAACAAACAAGTTTTCTTGCTATTTTAGGGAAAAACAGTAATCAGTACCTAATCATACATACCTCTTTTCGGGATTAATAAAGTGCAAACTTTCACCAGTCTTTACAAGTTCTGGTTATTCTAGCAAAATATGAGCAGTGTTAGGGAACGTTACTTTTTAAAATAACTAATTACATTACAAAAGTTATGTCTTTAAAAAGTAATTATTTACATTACAGCGTAACTTTCTGATAAAAGGAACTAGTTAGAATACTTTTTCATTGCAGAAAATGAAACTCCAATTTGCATGCTAAATAAGATTAGGTGCCTGACAGCGTTTTACATGTTTTTTTCAGTCTGTTTACTGCATCAGGCTTAAGACACGCCCTATTGAATCGATTAAACCAATTTAAATTTTTCAACATTGACATAAAACATAAATTTGTGAAGCATGCTTCAATAATGCTTCAATTATTTGTTACATGTACTTACAGTACAGTGAGATGACAGGATACACCTGGAGTAGATAGGGCTCTAGGGCTCAAGGGCTCAACAGTGGCAGCTTGGCGGTGCTGAGGCTTGAACCCCCGACCTTCAGATCAGTAACCCACAGCCATAACTGATTGAGCCACCACTACTAGATTATAGATGCATTTATGGTTTCCAGCAGGGACTGTTTTGTGCTATTCCCTTATCAGAAGAAATTCATAAACATGATCAATCATTCTTATACACAGTTATGACCAAAAGTATTGAGCCAAAAGTGAAATTCAATGTTCTAAAGAATCAAAGAAATTATGCGAATAAGGATAATTAGTTACTTAATACATTGAAATTGCTCTACTACAATCAGTATTTAGTATAAAGTATTTTAAACTTGCTGGATCCGGCTGTCCATAGTCAAAAAGACGTCTGCCGTAATCTGGTGTCACTTCGCTCAATCCATACCTGCTTAATTGCTGATATTGTGTTTAGGTCTGGAGGTGACCCAGGCCATGGATCAGGAAGCTGAATGCAATTGTAACATGGTATAAGTTAATTAGCACAACTCTTTAGCCTGGCTAAAACTAATTAGTGAAATCACCAGTTTTATGTACATTGAAAACTGTAATACATATACTGTCTTAATACTTATTAGTGAAATATATCAATATTGTCTGTACGGTTTTTATTCCAGCTACTGATGACAGTCCGGGTCTGAAGAAACTGGAGCAGATGATGTTGGAATGTGCTAAACTGGACAGTGAGATTAGCTGCTTTGTGGAATCTGTCGAACAGATGATTGCTCAGGTTAAAATATTTTATTTTTAATTCTCACCCCATATGACATCACAGTGTTGCTTCCCAGTTTGCTTACTGAGCTCCATCTAATTGTAGGTGAGACATGAGCCTCCGGACGCCATGTTCAACCTGAAAGACTCCGTAAAGGAGCGATTCACTGAACTCAAGGCCGCAGTCCCACATGCTGAGATTGAACGCCACTGTAAAGTTATAGCCTTCAGAGACAGCATCAGGAAATCTCTGCAACAAGGTAAAAATCATTATTCATGCAGGTGAAAAGATGATTCTCTCCCGATTCGATTCTTTAGATTTAGCCTAGGATCCAGGATTTTCACCCATCAGTCTGTCCTTCCTGTTATATCAAAGCAACCGAGTGGTGTGTGCGAAGGTCAGAGACAAGTGGTGTCGATCGGCTTCATCTTTTGGAGCTGCTGCTTATGCTCTATCCCAGGGCAGCGTAATACCCCTGAAGATAACGTGTTATCTGCCCTCTTTTGTATGCATAAGATTACTCATCATTGGCTTGTATCCCTGTAATTGACTCTCTTTAGATCTTCCAGTGTCCTTCATCCTCTCTTGTCACATCTTCTCTACAGTTCAGTCCACAGGTTTTATTTCATGGCCCTAAGGAGGCAATGCTAAGTGCTTTTTTTTTGTTCATTAAACAGTATTTGTGTAGACTCTGACATATCTTTTAAATCAGTGTCCTGCACAACGTACCAGCTATAACCAAGGTGTATAACCAATCAGATATTAATTGAAAGTCTCTATGACATAATGCTATGTATCTTGACAAGTTTTCCAGGGGATCTGGTGATAACAGTTTCACACCATCTCAGATTCTCAAGCATTCAATTTAGACTCAGTTGTTTTCGGTGTCGGGTGTAACCATCATTCTCTTTACGCCTTAAGTGTTTGCTGCTTTAAAAACCTTTTTTAACATTTAAGTTCAGTTACAGTAATATGTGCAGTAATGTTATGTTTTATAGTTATATGATGAAATGTAATCTGTACATCAGATTCACACTTCTGTGTTTTCACAAAAAGTTACCCATGGTAATCTCTGAATAAGTATCTTAGTACATATACACTCATACATGCTATAAATCTGTGTGTGTGTGTGTGTGTTTGTGTGTAGCAAATCAGGTGGCATCTGGCAGTGTGGAGGAGGAGCTGGATGAGGACATTGCTGTGACCCAGAGCCAGACGAATTTCACATGCCCTCTTACTCAGGTAGATTAACACCACCAATATTTCAGGCCTTTTTAAATAAATTTCAATGATAACATCTTACAATTTATGAAAAAAAAAAAGATTTCCAAATGAAAGTAAGACACTTTCGACTGTGTCTCTGGTTCAGTAGTGGCTTCGTAGTAGGAATGCAACAGTTGTAGCCCATTTTCTGAAGGCGTCCGTGCGTGATGGCTCTTGATGCGCCGACTCCAGCCTCACTCTACTCCTTGTGAAGCTCTCTCAAGTTCTTGAATTGGCTTTGCTTGATATTCTCCTTAAGATTAAGAAGTTATCTCTGTATGCATCACTTCCTAACCAACATCTTGTGAAAGTTCAGCACTTTTCTGTGACTTACTCTCTTTGTGAAGGGTCTCAGGAATCATTTTGTGGAGAACTATCAAGTCAGCAGTCCGATCCATGATTGTTATGTACTGAACTAGGCCAAGAAAAATATAGTTCTTATAAAATATGAATAGTAATTTACTCAAAATTAAATTTTCTAATATTTCGAGATATTGGATTTTTGCTTTTCATAAGCTGTAATCATTGAAAAAATGGCTTAAAAGATTAAAATAATTTTTGAATATAAAAAAAAAGACTTTTCCATGGTATTAATTTTTTTTAGATGAACTACATATTTATTTATGTATATATTTATAATATAATCATTTCTTTTTCACTGACAAGTTCAGACGATTTAAAATAGTTTTTCTTAGCATTTTCTTGTCATTAAAAATGTTATATTTTGTACTGAATAGAGGATAAAGATTAAGTGTGTGTATTTTGTCATCAACAGGTTGAAATGGTCAATCCGGTAAGAAACAAGAAGTGCCATCATTACTATGATCAAGAAGCTATTCTGTCCCTCATTAAGACGAAGCAAAACAATAAGAAGAAGTGTCGGTAAGATGATACAAACAGTAAACAGCTGCAGATAAAGTTTTAAGGTTGTTTTTTAAGTAAGTAGCCTAAGAACAACTTTAAAAGGTATAAATAAAATGCTTTTTACAACTATCCCAATCGAAAGGGAATAAAGTACACATAAATGTAAGTTAATGTAATAATTTTTCGCATGTATAAAGCAAATATATAAAGTAAGGAAAAATATTAATGTACAATGTGAGGAAATTGACATAGTTAGACTAAGAGAATTTCTACACACATAATGTGATTTTTTTTTTTTTTTGGCCAAATGCCTGTGCCATCGACATCTGTTACTACAAAGAACGTAAACCATTGTAAAATGTCCTGGTGAGATCCTGAAGAACAAAGGAGTGGAAGTTAGGCAAGTGTCCATCAAGAGACGAACCAGGCGTTAATATCAGATCTAATGAGGAAGAGAGCAAGAGGATAGAATTAACAAATTTTATATAAAATAATTCCCCTACTATCGGCTTAATAACTGTGTATCTTCAGAAAACCTGATTAGTGAAATTAATCAGAAACAAAGGCTTCACTTTGCTAGGAAGCATAAAGATTTAAACTTTTTGAAGCAACAGAGAAAGGTCATCTCCACCACACTAAAACATATCGGACTGTCCAGATTTAAACTATTACAGAGTCAGAGTGCAACCAATAATCCAAGTGGTCGACAAAAAAATCAATGATCAAATTAGTTGCTATCAATTTAAATAGTTGATTAGTGGTACCGTCATTGTGAGGACTGCTCCAATGTGTACGCATCATCACTTCACTGGGGTGAGTCAAACAATAGCACAACTTTCATGACTGAAAAACTACAGACGCAGACACTTATTGGTCACGTCCTCCTCACATGCATGTTCTTCCCACTTAACTTACCATTGCTTCGTTACCGAGTGACTCTTGCCCATGTCTCTCCAGCAGACACTTCATCACAGTTTTCTGTATATTTCAGTTTAACTGTCATCATTGCCACCTGCCCCCTTAAATAATTATATTACCATTGCTGTTTCTTTCCTTATCCATGGTTTTTTGTTTTGACAGAAAAAGTTTTTCATATCTTATACTTGAGCAGGAAAGTTCAGACTAAGTGAAGCGATGCACCCATTATGCATTGTGATGTGGCAGTGAAGACAGTGTTATGATCTGGGGTTGCTTTTGTTACTCAGATCTAGACTCGTTATGTTATCTCACATGAATTGACCACCACGTCAAAGCTACAAGTGATCAGATGAATATTTGACTCTGTAAGTTTTTTCCTTTCTGCCAGGCAGTGTATTTCAATGGAAACTTCTCGTTCTTGTTTATTCCCTCAGCTGTCCTGTTGTCGGCTGTGGAAACACAGATGTCAAGCCATCGGATGTGGAATTAGACCTGGTTATGAGGAGGACAATACAGAACCATAAGAGACAGACTGGAAAGAGCTAAGTTAAACTAATAAGCTCAGGCACTTGTATATAGTTTTCATAGAATATTTTTTCACTCACTGACCATAATATACAAGTAAATTAACTTCTGTT
This sequence comes from Clarias gariepinus, assembly GCF_024256425.1. Taxonomy (NCBI): domain Eukaryota; kingdom Metazoa; phylum Chordata; class Actinopteri; order Siluriformes; family Clariidae; genus Clarias; species Clarias gariepinus. Next base: position 7,710,458 of record NC_071103.1, on the reverse strand, counting down.
GGAGACGAAATATTTGTCTACATGTCTTGTTAGCTTTTCTAAGAAAATAAAATATTTCAAATAAATATCTGTATGTTTGTGGTCATATTCATTCGACACATGCAGTGATTTTATTTACTGAGGACTTTAGTCATTTTTAGTTCCTGTAAAATCCCGTTCAAAATTCATTAAAATCTGAGCAGTACTCACACCATTCAATCATGAGCCTGATTTTAATTGTATTTAATAGTCCTGTGATATAATTAATTAATTACAACAGCCATGGAAGTCATCTTTCCTCATATCATGCCATCAACTCACTGCATGAGAGAGAGTGATCACTCCAGCGCAGTAGCAACACAGCAGGCGGGATGAAGCAGACCTTCAGCAGTTCCAACCATACGTCTGTTTTTGGTAACAATATAAAATATAACAGTGTAAATCTCATGGTTCTCTGCTCCCAGGCATCCTTCTTTCTTATTTAGTCAAACCACTAGTAAATTTTACAAAACAAGATTTCTCACATTTCATTGCGGTGACTCATCCAAGCACCTTGAGTATCCATGTCTTCATTTTAGAACTGTACAGTCAAATGGGACATGAGAAATATTAGCTGTACAGGGTTACTTCAAAAAAGTTGGACTGAATCCCAAGTGCATGTAAACCCGGCGGATAAATGAGACACAAACCAGCGTGCCAGCGATGCGTTTAGCATGACATATGAAATGACCAAAGCAGATTTTATTTTTTTCTTCGTCATTCCAGACCCTGATAAGGATCTACAGTTATTACAATTCAACTTATGATTTTAAAAATGATTTCATTGTTTGACCTGGTATTAAAAATACTTGATTATGAACCCAGCATATAAATTTGGGCCAAGGCCGGTCCAAGCTCTGAGTTTAATCAGAGACAAAGGGACACGGAATCTTTCATATGTTATTACAGTACAGTGCACTACGCCCCAGCTTATTCTCTGATTTTATTCTGTACCTGAACGCTGCTCTTGACTGGGAGAGAGTATAAAGTTTAAATCAATACAATGCAGTGATGTCAGAACTAAACCTTGTTTTCTTTTGAGCAGAATTCAAAACTTAGACGGATTAAATGCTCCCGTTTCATGTGTCTGAAACACAGATCTTAAGCCTAACAAACTGAAGAAACCATAGAAACATACATGAAAATCACATCTTTATGTAGTCTGGATGCATTAGCCGTAAACATCTTTTCTCCCCTAAATATTTTAATGTTGTCTGATCATGAGTCGTTTCTTTTCACATGAAGTAGACCAGCAAATTTGAAAGGCTGGTCACTTTAACCTGTTTTTTTTAATTTTTTTTTTTTATGTTTGTTTGTTTGTAGTCCTCATGCGTCCGTGTGAGGTTTAACCGCAGTGCTTCTGGGAGAATCCGAGTCCGTTTGGTTGTTGGTCCATGTCCCCCTGTCTCTCTGCACCAGTCCAAGTCTGCAAATCAAATGCAGATCTGCTGTGTTTCGTTGCTCCTGGTGCAAAGTCTAACCGATAGTAACTCCAAATCCGCACTGAAACTTGTTTTTGCGATGGTTCAGGAAGGCACCGAGAGCCAGAGACAACGGGAGCGGCAGCAGCTTCTTTTCCATCGTCGCCCCTACCACCCAGTTACTGTCTAACGAACCTAAAAGGTGAAAGTTTTTTTTTTATGCATTCTACTAAATTTACTTTGACAAATTCAACAACATATACATGATGATAATAATACAAACTCAAATTCATTATGGTACTATTGTAGATAATAATACAGAAGTCATATGTTAATCGGTACCTTTAAATTGAAGATTAGCTTTTGGCAGGTCCATTTGGTAACCGAAGGTCATGCTTGTTTCCTGCATGCGTGTGCTTGCCTCGAACTCCACACCAACTTGCAACTGCAGAGACAAAACTTTTTTATTCATGAATGAAAAAAAACCAACCTTTTTTTTATTTCATTCGAAAATACTCTCACAGAACACAGATGTTGCACTGCTGCTCTAAACAAACTGCCTGATAAGTTGTTAATGGGCTACAGTTTGTGTGAAACTGATGGACTGTCAAAGCCTACCTGATCGTTGGCTTTGTGGTAGTATGACGCATGAGCGCCCGCTCCTCCAACAGTCAGGGTGGCCACGTAATTGCTGCCTGAGAGAAAAAAAACAGGGCATATAAAATCACTATAGATCCTGGGGGATGTTGTATGTATAAATAAGGAATACAACACATGGGGACATGCTGTTTTTAACCACCACCCACATTGAAGTTTAGTCATTTCTCTAACAGCAATTCCCAAAGTATTTTACTCCTTACTGAAGGTTAGTGTTTAGAGATCCCAGCTCACCCCTCACATCTGTTTCCTACCTGTGTATCTGCCCACGAATGAGGTGACCGTGCCCTCCTCTCCAGGTCTCCTGTGGTACACCAGCTCTCCCCCCAAAGCCAAGGCAGGGGTCAGGGATTGAAGGTAATGAGTCACTAAAATCCCTAGCAGACAAAACAAAGCTACAGTTATACCCACCTGCCCTTATACTTAATTCAGTCCCCATATGGGTCAAAATTATGTTATCTGTTATTTGTCAATCAGTTAGTATAACTTCATCCTAAAGAGAATATAATACCAGATCCAACAAGAACATCTGGATTGCCGATGGTCACAGCTGCAGTGAAGTCCTCTCCACGGTACTCTGCGTCACACTGCCAGTTCACAAACTTGTGTTGCTGTGTCTGAAACATAAGTTAACGCACCTATCCAATGAAAATCAAGGGGCAGTGTGTATAAAGCAGCTAAAAGTGGCATTTTGGTCCAGGTTCTAAAAGATTTCTTTAAAAAAAAAAAATAATAATAAAAAAAACTCAGAAGTCCAACGGCACAGTGTGACCATGAAAAAACACATCTATTAGTTACAGTCTTAATGTGTGCATAAACTATTTTCTCACTCGTTTGTGTAACACAACACACGAGGCATTCATCACCTCTTCTATTTCAAGCTAACCATTTTCTTTCACTAACTGATTAGGGTGAATCCAGATTTATTCTTTAGTAATTTTCTATTTTTTTTCTACATTTGTACAATAATAATTACTGTATTAATAACACTAACTCATAACTAATTAATAATAATAATTCAATTCAGTACAAATGAAATTATTTAACGTGTACCTTACAGCACAGTAAAGTGATTTTTTTTTTTTTTTTTTTTTATACATATCCCAGTTAGGAAGTTAGGGTCAGCCTAACTTGCGTACCGATCGTTCGATCAGTAACCCACAGCCTTAACCGATTGAGCCACCCCTGGCCTAATAGTGTAGCACAAAGCCAGCATCTATACTAAAAGACTAATTTATGTAATTTTTACATTATGTATTATATAATATATTTATATATTCATTTATAACACTATGTTGCGAAATGCCATTTTGTAAAAATAACTTATTTTTCACCTTATTTTCTCACATTTCACCTTATTTTATTTACTATATGACCTCATTCACCTTCTGGACCAGATGTGCTGTGTAATATAATGCGAGTGAGGAAGCAGCTGCCAGAATGATTTCAATCCGACTGAAGAACTATTGTATAAATAAATGTAGCTAATATATGATTTTCAGAGATGTTTTCTTTTCATAAAAAAAATGCCCCAAGGAGGGATAAGTTGATTATGTAGGATCCCTTTAAAAAAAAAAAAAAAAACAGTTATATTTGTGATAAATTCTAAGACAAAGCCTTATAATATAAGCAGGGGGAAGGGATCCTTTTCCCCCACTAAGTTTTTCTTTAACTGTTGCTGTGCCTTTGAGTTCCTTATGTAATACTTACAGTATAAATGTAAAAATCGTACTAAATAACAGGGGGAAAAAAATGTGTGCATGTGTGTGTGCATGTTGGCTGAGGCGTTCCTCCAGCGTACAGTACTTACCTGCAGAGCAATTTTGGAGCGTATGTGTGTGGTCAGCTGGTGAATAAGCTGCGCATTGAGACTGCCCGTGTTATCCATGTCACCAACTATTACTGGAAATGACTAGGAAAAAAAATACAACATACCAGTTTAAAATCCTATCGTGCTGCAGAATTACTAGCCCTAACTTAAAATCTAAACCAACTAAAAACAATTCACTGTGATAAATTAGTATTGTACAAGTGTCTGCTTTAATAATAAACTACAACTTATTTCTTAATAAAAATGATTATGAATGCTCACCTCGGCAGGTCCAGTCTGCTTGCTCCCGACATACGTGGCTGCAAACCTGTAGCCGGACTCTGCCATGGTGCTCAGTGTAACTGTGTGGCTCACCTGTGTAGCAATACATGCAAAGGTCAGGTGTGTTTCCTTCTCTTAGACATCATGAGAAATGATCAGTCATTACTGGACAAAGATTATAGTTTTAGTCACTTTATTGCTATACTGTGGTGCAGGAGAGAAAGCCTTCCTGATAACTTAGTATTTCTGGCACACACTACTCTTTCCAGGACCCTGCCACTTGCTGCACTACACACACAAACCAAGGAGTTTGTCTAGCTGTAAGAAGAATAATTTTTACAGACATTAATGTACTTGTACGGATGGTAGAAAATCATGAACATGTAGGTAAAATGAGAACAAAACAATACAAGTGCAGCACAAAAGCTATAACCAATACTACAACATTTAAGCAATACACTGAATGTTACTGAAGTCACTAGCAAGAATTTAAAGTCTCCAGGTATGTGAAAAGTTTTATAAAACAAATACGTTTATACAGTTCATCTACATAAAGTCGCCTTTACCAGTGGTTCATATACTTACACTTTCCACAGTCTGTCTTAAAGAACAAAACTGGCTCATTATATAGAGATAAAATGTGTTAGCTGCTATTTAGCCTATTTAACTAGGAAACAAAACATGGCACCGGACCCCACTTTTTAGTTTACTCTAAACTCTAACGGTGTGGTTTATCTAAACTGAGACACTAGTAAGCAACTATTAGTAAACAAATATTATATGAGAACCACAAACATATGATCATTTTAAAATATAGTCTCTTAAGAATACTCAAAAAAAACAAAACAACAGATGGCATTAACACTAACCTGAAAATGATTACTTAAACCCTTGTTGACCACCAGTCGCACGCCCTCCATCTGCACCGGGAAGACCTCTGAAGGTCAGAGAAGGGACACAGAACAATGTGATGCTTGGATTTAGAAGTTCTGTTCAGTATTTCAGCACTTACTGTATGAGCCCTTTGTAAACTAAAACTAAACACTGGTGAAAGTAGGAGTAGCCTTGGTACCTTTGCATTTCCGATGACACTCCTCAAACGTGCCTGGGTTGGGGACAGAGGGCTCTGCGTCTGTGCCAGCCTGTGCGCCGGTGCCCAGAGATGACACGGTGGGCATGGTGAAGCCGGGCGGCACTGTCAGGCCTGGACCCCCCTGGCTGCTACCAGTGCCTGAAGCAGGGGGGTTTGGGGACGTGGCAGCTAACACACTGCCCATGCTGAAATCCAGAATTATAATCTTGTTAAACTGAGGAACTACAAATAACGTACAACTTGCCAGAGTAAGTCATCATAGTAAATACCAGAGATACCGTATAAATTATAGCTGCTGAACTGACTAAATTTAACTTCGAGCCATAGTTAAATATTTATAAAGTAGAAGTTTCATTGATAAATATTTAACGGGGTGGTATCTAAAAGTCGAGATTGGCACACCACAGATCCTGGCATAGAAATCGCTATTGACACTCTGACCCCTGGGGATGAATTCTCAATGCGCAATGCAGTGAATGTCAGAAAAACGACTATGAGCGCGTCTAATAGATATTAAAGCACATAATTAGCTCATTATATGGAGTTAAATTATGTTAGCGGCTTTTTAGCCCAATTGCACTTGGTCAAACTTGCTGTCGATGATGAAATAGCAGACATGGTAACACGCTGTCAGAACAGCACCAGTTATACAGCAGTGGATGTACACAGGACGGTGTCTTTTGGCACACTGACTTATGAAGGTCACTTATGAAGGTCAGCGCTCCCTGAGACTGTGTGCAGCCTTGTGGTGAAAAACTAGCCTCGAAACTTTTTAATACCACCTCGAAATGAAGTCTTAGGCTTTGTGCCTGCTATCACATTAATCACTAATAAAAGCACTGAATGAAAAAAAATTTAATAACTCAATTTTTTACACAGCATGTTGTTTCACTGTGAATTTTCCTCTTTACACAAGTTACACTAGATGAGATAATAAACCACAGGACTGTAGTGAGGTGTGTGTGTGGAGACTGACCCTCTAGTCCTGAAGTATCAAGCCGTGCTAATAATCCACCAAAATACAATGTACCTAGCGGTTTTGTGCTAACAACTTCTTTGTATTCGCTTCAAACTGAGGATTTAGTTTGTAAAACAGCAGTTACACAGAAAGTCATGGTGCACGCGCCACTGGGCAGGACGGATGGTAAGCTAATTTGCTAGCGTTACATAGCCAACACGCTAACATGTAACATGCTAACATCTACCCTTCCTTTAGTCTTGGGAAGAATAAAGCGCCACACGAATCCTCTCTGACCCTCACCTATAATGACATGTACATCACTGAATCACAGTCTGTTTGTAAACGCGTGTATTTATACACTTCATACGGCCTCGTGCTCTACTCACGTTGTGCAATGCAGTCCAGCTACACGGCTATGAAGCACCGGTAGAATGTATGGGACAACCTACAAGATCAACGTCTCGGCCCGCCCACTTCATCCATCCTTAAAAGGGATTGGGCATAGCGTGCTACACCTGTAACCTGATTGGTTGAAGCATACTGTAACTGTAAGGTGATTGGCTCCCTGCTGAGTTCGCTTCAGAGGTAAGAGGTGAAGAGTCAGGAAGCGACGTGAGGCGCAGCCAGGCACTACGCGTCCACTTCAAGGGTACTCTGCGGTTAAACCCCTGCTGAACAAAAATGATCATGTTTATCATCTAGTAAAGCCCAGGACGCGTATAAAAAAATAAACACAACCACAGTGTAGATCGAATATATTTTTTTTAAATCAACAAAAACTGAAAGAGCTGCACCATCATTCGTCCTGTTCTACGTAACCCTGACATGTGTGTTCATTCACATTATCTTAAAGCACACGGGTCACTTACAGTTAAACCCTCTAAAATCAGCCTCACTGACGGGGGAAAGTGAGCATGAAATTAGAAGAGGATTAAAGTAACTACATCCGTGGTCGAAAGTTTTAAGAATGACACAAATATAAATTTTCACACAGTCTGCTGCTTCAGTATTTTTAGAACCTTTTGTCGGATATTACTGTGGTACAGTAAAGTATAATTACAAGCATTTCAATATTTTTAATAATTTTATGCAGTTTATGCACAGAGTCAGTATTTGCAGTGTTGATCCTTTTTTTTTTTTTTTTTTTTTTAAAGACAATTCTTGAAAACAATTCGCCCTAGCGTGCTGTCAATCAATTTCTGGGCCACATTCTGACTGATGGCAGTCCAACATTCTTATCAATGATTGGAGTTTGTCTTAAGGGATTGACCTCAAGTTCTCAACAGGATTAAGATCTGGGGAGTTTCCTGGCCATGGACCCCGAATTTTTATATTTATCACATTTTGTGGCAAGGTTCTCCATCAAGCTGTAAAAGGCATTGTTTTATCACTAAACTGTTCTTGACTGGTTGTGAGAAATTGCTGTTAGAGGATGTTTTTGTACATTTCTTTATTCACGGCTGCGTTTTTAGACAAAATTGTAAGTGAGCCCACGCCTTTGGCTCAGGATACTTTACTGCTGGCATGACACAGGACTGATGGTACTATTTGTGTCATTCCCAAAACTTTTGTCCTACATAAATTTGATATCTACAGCTTCCATATATCAATCTAGAAACCTCTGTAGTCCAACTAGAGGCCATGGTAGAACCTCCAGTCAACATTCACATGCACACTCTCATTTAGGAATGTCAATTAACCTAATTTGCATGTCTTTGGACTGTGGGAAGAAACCCACCAAGCACAGGGAAAACATGCAAACTAAATGCACACAAACCCCGAGGTGGGAATCAAACCCGGGAATCTGCAAATTGCTGAACAGTTATAATGAAAGCACATGTTCATCTGCAGAGCTAAATGCTGAAAAGATACACAGGGTATCTGAGTGAGGAATTTGACTGAATTGACATATTTAATCTGTCTCAGGCCGTACAGATCAAAACTCAATTTAAACAAATGATAAGATAAAGAGTTTGTATTGTCATTGTAATGATACAACAAACTTTGTTTTGTAGCTCTCAAAAACCAGCAGCAATAATATATAAAATGGACAAAAGGGGAATTGGGATCTTGGTGCAAACATTGCAGTGCAAGCAGTGTAAAAAGAACTAGGAAAATATTGCACAAATACTACTACTACTACTACTAATAATAATAATAATAACAATCATACGATCGTGTAACCCAGAATAACAAAAATACTGATTAAAACAACCTGAGTGATGCAAGTTTTTTTTCTGGATGGCCCAAACAATTGGAATGGGGTTTCATCAGAGAAAATGACTTCAGCAATTCAATCTCTGTACCGTTATCAGAATATCGGTGATGTTGTCCTAGAGAGAAGTGGCGTCTTTGCTGCATATGCTGCATATGCACTCACACCTGCCTGCTGCAGTTCCTGCACAAGCTCTGCACCGGCTCTGCATCCTGGTGCTCGCTGCACTTTCTTGCATTCCCCTTAAGCCTTCTTCACAACCATCGTACCTCTCTCCTTAAAGTTCTTAATGATCTGATAAATGATTGATTAAGGCGCAATCTCACTAGCAGCTATATCCTTGCCTGTGAATTCTTTTTTTTTTGTTGCATGTAATCATATAAACAGAGGAAGATAAATGATTTCAAGCACCACCCTCCTTTTAAAGTTTCCAGTTTGGTTTTCTACCTCAATCAGCATGACTGAGTGATCTCCAGCTTTGTCCTCATATCTGTTATGCCATAGGGCCATGCCATTTCATGGCAAAGAGGGACTTTGCAATTAATTGTAATTCATCTGTGATTACACTTTATTACATTCTGGAGTGTATGCAAATCGCCATCATAAAAAGAGAGGCAGCAGCCTTTGTAAAAATGTATATTCGTGTCATTTTCAAAACTTTGGGCCACAGCTGTAGATGTCATCTTGGACCATGAGTTTTGGTGCTGAGAAAACACGTCTCCAGCAGAGGGCAACATTGTCATTTGGCTAATTTCTAGGAGGCCAATGGTACCATTTCAATTTGTCCAATAACCTAATAAAACAATGAAATAGTATAGTGTTAATGGTGTACTCTCTTCCTAAATAAATGCCTTCAGGCAGTCATAATCATGATGTAATTATTAAACTTGCATCAGTGCAGGAGTACGCTTCACTACATGGGCTTACAGGCTTTTCTGAAACAGGAAATGTATTGTCATTCATCAGCTGACTGTGAGTACATGAACATTTCCTTCCCCTGTTCCTGAGCTAGACAGTTTCAAAGAGGAGGTCATAAATAGCACTCATTACATTTTTTTGAGGAACTGTGTTACATTCCCATAAGATATTGGGAATACGTCCCTCTTCTTGATTTATACACATTTATGACTCCAGAGACTGATATAATATACAGTATGTAACTTTTTTAGAACTATGGCATTAGATTTGGTAAATATGTATTTTACAGCAGTTGATATCATTCCATGTAATAAATGTATCAGTTTTGGAGAAGCTATTTCACTTGATACAGGGACTTTAAATCAAACTGACAGATTTGTCACGGTGCAATATTTATTTTTTGGTTGTAAATCATGATGGTGTGAACCAAGGGATGACAGCATTGTGCCAGCGAAAGGTTTCCTCATGTTAAAAGGAATTCTGGTACAGAGTTTATTTTTATGTTCGATTTTTTGTAAACAACATGAACGAACTGTCATCATCAAATATCTCAGATTATATATTTTGCTCATTACCAGTTCCTTTGGTGAAAATGCTTAGCAGACTCATAAGAGCTGTCAATCAACCAATGTGACTTTACTTATAGTTTGCAGTGAAGACACTTTAAATGGCAAAGTCTAATGAAAATTTACTTTTACAACAAAGTGAACAAAATCTAAAATAGAAGTGTTATGGTCAGGTGTTGTGCATCATATCAGTACTGATATTGTGGATGAATAATGAATTCTGATAAATATTTCTAGCAAAAAAGCAAGGTTGTTACTGATGAATTTGTACATATTTTTTGCACAAAACACTATTGAAATGTTTTAGTTAAATAATATGTGAAAGATTGTTGCATAAATGTCTTTTGTTCGTGCACGCATACATTTCAAAATAACCCACTGTATTCATAAGCATAAAAAGATAATCAGCATTAATATCACATTTTTTGCCCAACTATGTTAACAAACACACATGACTTTGCTTCCGGTCATTGATGACTATTAAGAAATACAGACAACATCCTGACGACCCACATGTTTTCTAGAGATAACACACAACATACAAGCACCTTACAGATTGCTTAAATACAACAACATACATAAATTGTGTGTGTGTGTGTGTGTGTGTGTGTGTCATTCATGAATATTTTGTACATTGTAATATTTGTCGACATGAAGAAGGGTATAGTAACTATAAGAGAAAACATGTTGATGTATAACAGAAAGCACATGATAATGGTCAGCTGTTTATAAGATTAGAACTGTATTTCCAAGCAAAAAAAAAAATTTTGCATTGTGGTTCAGTTTAGCTCTGGTCCGTTCCTCCTGGCAAATTGCCGTTAATACCTCTCGAGTATAAAATCATCCATATGTTTTAAATGGGGTTTAAGCAATAAGATTGATTTTCATTTGGCTATATGTTTAGGAGCATTGTGTAGATATGTTTTGCTTTTGTTGTCTTCTCTCCAAATTAATTTTCTTGGCCAATAAGGATCATTTCTCCACTAATGAGTCCTGCGACATTGTGCCGTTAATCTCTCCTTTAATAAGGTGTGATGCCCCAGTAGCACTGACCGAGAAGCAACCTCATCCCTGATGCTCCCACCCCTCTACTCCACTGTGTGCTGGAGGTATTGTGGTCTTTTTAGACTGACATGCATGTGAGTGGAGATGATTGTCTTACAGTTTATTACTTATTGTTCATTGTGTAATTCTTGTTCCTTCCTTTTTTAAAGTTTCTCCTGTCTGTAATGATGGCCTCTGTCACTTGTTCACACCACATACTGTATATGTTGTCTAGAGTTCCCAGGACCAGCTACCAAATTTGGAATCAATTTGTCAAAAAAAAACAAAACAAAAAAAAAACAGGCCACTGTGAACTATGAAAACAAACACTGTAAAAACAAGCAACTACTTTGCAACTACTTAGCCAGTTTAATTAAGTATGCTCCAGAAAAATGGATGGACCATGTTGTTTTTAGTCTTTCAGCTGCTCCCGTCCAGGGGTCGCCACGGCAGTCCATTTAATCCATACAACAACTTGGCACAGGTTTTTACGCCCGATGCCCTTCATGACTCAACCCTCCCATTTTATCCGGGCTCGGCACCGGCGCTGCATCCAGAGCCTGGGGTTTTGGGCATTGAATGGGAATTGAACCCGGGCCTTCTGCATGGGAGGCGCGAAACATAGCTGAAGGTCTACACTTTAATGACATCTTATAGGATTTGTGTTTAACCCACTGTGGAGTTGTAAAGAGACAGAAATACAAAAATTGTGTCCCTGTTCAATTATTTATGGCTGTATATGATTTATACTGTATTTTCACACCAGACTGACAGATGTTCATTATCTTGTTACAGTGGCACCTGTCAGGACAGGGGGGTATGTTAGGCAGCAAGTGGACAGTCAGTTGTATTTGGAAACATTACCTACCATAACATTGCTGCAGACCAGCATAGCTCCTAATAGAAACGTTATTCCCTAAAGACAGGGACTTCTTTTGGTAGTTCAAAGTGTTGTCCTAGTCACCAAATTCTCCAGATTTTGATTGAACATCTGTTGGATGTGATGGATCTATTAATTTGCACTGAACAATATACAATAATAATTACAGCTATGATTTAATTTTAACGGATCCAGTAGAAATGATGTTTTCCTAAATCCTATAACAGCACACCTCTGAAAATAGTGCCTCCTGCCAGATCTTTATTAATGTACCATCATGAATGGGGACTGGACACAAATACAAGTGCAGTAAAAGCATTTTAGCAAATAATGCAGGCAAGTCCCAAACAGTGTTCAAAATCATAATCCAGATGCAGCACTAAGTAGTACAAGGCTTAAAACAACAATATGCGGGCAAGGGCAAACTCATAAACAAAATGAGGAACCGAAAAGAAGAAGAGTTAAAATGCATATACAGTATAATGAAACTGATTGTTACTTTTGTGCCAACCAATAAAACATGATGGCTTAAACACCTAGACTAATCAGAGGGCACGCTCATACCAGATCAAAGTTATGATCACTCACTTTAGGGAGTAAATAAACTGTAGCACTTTAAACTATAAGTCTGCTGAAAGCTGCAGCATGCACCCAAACACCTTCCCCTCCCAAACCGCTGCCTCGAAACCGCCAACAGATGGTCCTGTACCCCTGGGTAAAAGATGTGAGCATGGTTTAAGAGGTCTCCTCACTGGACACAGTCTGCATGGGAGGCCACGCTGTTGGCCTCTGGTCTGAGCTTGGTGTCTCCCTCACCTCCCTTCTGTAAAGCATCTCATTGTCAAATGACAGTTTTCAGCCAGTGTTCAGGCTCCTATTCCTAATTATTCTGTCCTGTCACAGAGATGGAGAACATTGCAATGGCTTTTTTTATCTTTTTTATCTTATTAGCGTCAAGATTACGTGATACGAATATTTAAAGCTATTATAAAGTTAGCAATAACAGGAACTAACTTGTGTTTGTGATATTCCATGACATTGAATGTGACATTGAGGGAGATAAACTATAATGCGCTATTCATTAATAAATTTGTAAAAATGTTAGGACATTAATAAGAGCAATAAAGTACTTTAGGGTGTCCTTTTATAGAACATTGATTTCCATCACTCCACCCAGTTAATTATTTTTATATAATAGCTTAGTACATTGCATTGCAGTCCATTTTTTGTTGGTCACGGCATAAATAAAAAAACAAAACCTAAAACATGGTCAGGTATAAGTTATTGACTTGGATTGATTGACCTTCAGGGTGGCACTCGTCAGGACCAACAATCTGTTCTGATACGGTGATACAGACATGACAAAGTACTATTAACATTGCATGTTATGACTAGTCTAAAGGCAGATTGTTTTTGTTTGTGATTCTGTAAGGGTGGAACAGATGCCACAGCTGGATTGCCAGACAGATTCCCCCAAGACTATTGAAAAACTCCTGAAGACAGTGAGAGCACTTAAACACGGAGGGAGAAGCACAATTAGAGCTGACCATCCAAGTGCATACATACAGTATAAGAAATTCTAGTTAGATCATAACACACAAAAAAAAATTGTCCACGTGCAAAACAATGGATCATATTTTATTGGAAACACTGATACTAAACTATGCAAAGATATTCCAAATGGTACTGTTTAAAAAACATGCCTAAATAAAACCAGAGAAAATACTCGTCTTTTATCTGGCATGTTTTAACATCAATCATGATCATCTCTCTGTTCCTGTCTTCCTATTGTTTGTCCAGATACCTTGCTCTGAGATCTTACATCTACAGTAATAATTGGCTCAAACAATGTTCTATTTAATCAACAGCGTCTGATCTTACCCTTTTGATCTACAGTGAAAAAATAACACCTGGCCATAATGCAATCATTGAATCGCAAAAGATGTGTGTGTGTGTGTGTGTGTGTGTGTGTGTGTGCGTGTGTGCGTGAGCCTGGATTAGCTAGTAATTAAATAAACGTAGTGATTATATTGAAGATTACTTGGTAATTGCATTAAAGGTTGCTGCTGCAGGGAAGGTGTGCAATAAACTCCAGGAGGCTTGCTGGGTGAGCTATTTTTAGAGGGTATCTCAAGATATCATTTTTGTAGGTCAGTGCTGTCGCTGCAGTTTAAGTCATGCTGGCTTCGATGTTGTTTCGGTCCAAGTACAGTATGAGCATAAGTATGCAGTATGGTGATCGATGCTACATTACAGGCAGATGCATTAAAACAAGCCAGCGGAAAGAGCAAAGTGTGTAAGAGCAAAACAATGTAGAGATGAACAGAAGACTGATCTGAACTTAAAAAAAAAAAAAAACATGATGCACGATCTCATGAAGACATGCCAAAAATAAAAGTGCACAAATAGCTGTGTTAGTGATGTCATACTGTAAAAGCTAGTGTAAGTGACCATGAACAGGAGGTGCACAGACTGAACCAGAGCTGCACTCTGTTCATGAGACTCTGAGCCTCTGGATTTACTGTGCCCTAAACAGGGCTTTGGGGATTGATGTGGCAGGGAGGACAGGACATGGTTTGGAGTAATAAATCTAGGATAAGAGACTTAAAGGAGTCTGGACAGGAACATTTATGCTGCAAGGAGCCAAGCACCAAGTGTCCGGAAATGTATCTTAGTGCACAGTGTATGCCAAATCTGACTTGAAGTTGAAGGCGCCCCATGTGCTAAAGGTATCGTGGTCTTTTTAGATTGACATGCATGTGTTTCCTTTCAGCAGACCACTTTTACATGGGAGGGAAGATGATTGTCTTACAGTTTCTTACTTATTGTTCATTGTGTAATTGTTCTTCCTGCTGCTTTTTTCTTTTTCTTCTTTTTTTTTTTAAGTTCCTGCTGTCTGTTTCATAGGTCTGTTTTGTTTTTCAGTCTAATGATGGCCTCTGTCACTTGTTTAGACCACATACTGTATATGTTGTCTAGAGTTCCCATGACCAGCTACCAAATTCGGAATCAAGGCGCCTGTTTATCTCCATGTCCTGTGGTGTCATATCATCCTTACATCAAAGTTCTGTAATACTGTATGTTGTCAGAGTCCATCACAATGCAGAAAGCACACATTCTGAACTGTGCAGCTGTATTAACAAACATTTTCATGTGAATTTATTAATAAATTACAGCTTGTGATTTATTACTATACAGCCATGGCCAAAAGTTTTTAAAATGACACATCCTGTGTCATGCAAACAGTAAAGCATCCTGAGACCATTCATGTGTTTGGTTGCTTTTCAGCCAAGGGACTAACTCACAATTTTGCCTAAGAACACAGCCATGAATAAAGAACAGTACATAAAAAAATTGTCATTCTTGGACATCAACTTCTACTAACCATCCAAGAACAGTTTGGTGAGGAACAATGATGTACTATCATTATGGAGCATCATGGAGGACCTTACCATAAGGCAAAAGTGATAGCTAAGTGGCTCGGGAAACAAATCATCAGAATTTTGGGTCAATGGCCAGGAAACTCCTCAGACCTTAATCCCCGTGACACTTGTGGCCATTCTCAAGACCTAGGTGACAAAAAAAAAACACAAATTCTAACAAAGT
This sequence comes from Clarias gariepinus, assembly GCF_024256425.1. Lineage (NCBI taxonomy): Eukaryota > Metazoa > Chordata > Actinopteri > Siluriformes > Clariidae > Clarias > Clarias gariepinus. Next base: position 7,694,987 of record NC_071103.1, on the reverse strand, counting down.
CTAAGCATTGATTATGCAAGAATAAGCTACCGTCAGTCAGGATGTGGCCCAGAAATGAATTGACAGCAAGCCAGTATAAATAATGTAATTGTCAATGTCAATAAAAGCCTTTAACATACTTTGGTAGACCATAATATTTGACAAAAACTTTGAAATTTTTATTTGTGTCATTCTCAGAACTTTTGAGCATGGCTATACTAACCAGTGTTCCTTTGCTTGAAACCTATGAGGCCATCCATGTAGTCTGGGATTATTTAAGAGAAAAAGAACATATTACACTTTTTTAATATCTTTAACCAAAGACCGATTGTACCAAGTGTAAGTTAGGCTTTCACAAAGACTCTTTGCGAATTAAAGAGTGCAATTTCTTGTTGTTAAGATTTTGTATTTGTCCGTCTCTGTCTGTTTGTTAATTACATGACGTCTTTATGTCATTTTTTTAAATTGTGTGCCAGTGTTTTTTTTTTTTTTAATACAAAGCTAACCTGCAACTGCATCCACCTCTGGCTCTGCTACATGACAGCCTGCATTAATCATGAACTAGTGGCCTGAAAGCTTCTTTCCTGCTTGAATGAGCAAGTAACCATACATCTTCTCCTGAGGCCTGTCCAGACTTATATTCCTAAAATAAACCCCAGCTGGACAGAAGAGATACACATAAAACCTTAGTAAGACAGGATACGGATGTGGGAGGAAGCTCAGGTTTCTTGTCATTGTCTGCAAGAGTTGCATTAAGTCAGACTTACATTTACACTAAAAACATCAACAAAAAACAGCTACTAAACACATATAAAGGGGCACATGAAGCCCCAGTTAGCAGTGTTAAATTTAATCAAGTACTTCAGTGAACTGGGTTATGGCACTGACTACATTTCCATACCCTGAGGAAGAATCAATCTCTAATTTAGCGAGGTGGGGCAGTGGATGGTGATGGACGTGGGGAAAACAGTTTAAATTGTGTTTTTATGGCTACTCTCACATTACAAGCAACATGGTTCAATGTGTTCAATTTTTATTGTCAAATCAGATTTGAAGGTCATGACGGTCCACATTCATAAATACAAGCGACTTTTATTTGTCTTTATTATGGACATGTCTGTCCAGGGGACATGCACACATTGATTTATCATTGCTCATGTTATTTTGGAACAAGCTCAGAGCCTTTTAGCCATGATTTGTTCTGTTTTTTTTTTAATTATCATATATTGGGCTTAGCGTTTAGCACAAAATAAGCAATTCGATGAAATTAATTTTAGTTTTCTTTCATTTTGACCAATTACCTAAACATGCCTGAAAATTAGAGAATGGGTCACATAGGCAAAGAAATAGCACAGATACACATCATTATGTGTTTTTCTGCTTGTTTTTCATTGGTTCTGTGACCAAAAAATTATCATCATTTGCTTATTTTGAGAGTTCTACATTTTCGCAACATTATTCCCATATTCCGGTAAATTTACCCTTTATTATATTACCCAGTACCCTAAGTACTAATAACCTTTGTTTGACCTGACTTATCCAAAAACCCAAATAAAGTTCACAGTTTGAAGTCTGAAGCCTCCCTATTAACACACACCAGCAAAGCTACGCATATATGCATTTTCTTTTCAATCACCATTGACCTATGCTGTGTTGCTGGCTCATATTTGTGATACTTGGGTTTTAAGGGTTAATAAAACAGGTAATATTTGTTTGACCACTCATTCATTTCAAACAATGGTTGCAATTTTACCAAAAAATATGCTTGGGATTTTGCTCTAAAGTAAGCAGGCAGGTAGTCGGCTCTATATGTTGAAGACCAGAAGAAGGAGGAAAACCAGACGCTTCCTTTTAGCTGTTTTAACAGCTGTTGCCAGCACTGCTATGAAATCCTGTGCTGCCGGTGCTGACTGATGGTGTCAAAAAGTTTCATGAATTTCAGGAAAAGAGGCAAAAAGTTTTATGAATTCCGAAAGGAAAAAAAAGTGTCAAGAAGAAAGAGTGTGTAGTACCGGATAAAGCAGATGAAGAGTTCACGACACCAAATAAGTCAAAACAACAACAGGAAAGGATGCATTAGATGTTTTAAGGAAGAAGAAGAAGAAAAATGAGTGAGGAAAAACGTGTTTAGATAATAATGAGATTGTGAGAGTCCCTAATGAGTCGAGGGCAACAGTGGCAAGGAAAACCTCCCTGAGATGGCCATAGGAAGAAACCATGAGAGGACCCGGACTCAACAGGGAACCCATCCTCATCTGGGTGATAACAGATAACAAAAAGTTATATAATGACATCATGTGTGTCATCTCAGCATTCTGGTTTGTAATATTTATGTTAAGATCAATAAAACAAAAAAGAGATACTTTGACAAACTCCTTATGCTTGATCCTGACCAACTAAACATGAATGATTCAGTAGGAGCGTCTCTGTCTAACAGCAGCGGCAGGAGATGGGTTCGAACATGGAATAATATTTCTATATAAGACTTTATATAGGTCTGTTATCTGGGTTCACATGGTGGCATGTGTTGTGTGGTCCATGCACAGACTTATTCTGTGGATATTTGCTTTTATTTTTACCTCTGACAGAAAGTGAAAAGAGCTGAAATGAAGAATTTGGTTCACACTGACAAGTAATCATAAAATGTGGGCGGAATTAATTACAGAAAACAATTATGAAATCTGTATCTAAAACACACTTCACACAGATGCATTAATACAGCTACAGCAGTGCTGGATATTGTCACTTGTTCACTTTTATAAACAAGGATATATTTTCCATTACATCTTATGGAACAGAGATATGGAGCTGGGAGTTTTACTGTCGTATCTCATCCCAATCGTCAAAAATGACTGGCAATGAAGATTCACTTCAAAATGTTTCAGTCTTTTATACTGTATGTTTCTGTTTCTGATTCTGTTTTTAACAAAGAAATAAAACACCATTATACAGATTTGTTAGCTATTTTAAAATAATTTTTTTAACCTAATTTAATTAAAAATTAAATCAAAGTCAAAATCATTGCTGATTTTTAGAAGGAGTGCATTATTTCATGTTTGATTTCACAGTGCCACACCCGGGGCAGTACAATTTTAAAAAGCATTTGTATGACATGAATAATAAGGCAAAGACTGAACTTATACAAATCATTAAAATCTAGTCTTTTTAACTTTATCTATTTTGTGTAAAGGCAGCACAGTGGCTTAGAGGTTAGCACTATTGCCTTGGACCTCCAGGGTCAAGGGTTTGATCCCTCTGACCGGTCTGTGTGCATGAAGTTTGCATGTTCCCCCCGTGCATGGTGGGTTTCCCCCAGGTACTCTGGTTTCCTCCCACAGTCCAAATACACATAATTGATGTTCGCAAATTGCCAGTAGTGTGTAAATGTGTGAATGAGCGTGTGTATGTGTGTGCCCTGAAATGGATTGGCACCCTGTCCAGAGTGTACTCCGCCTTGTGTCCAAAGTCTTCTGGCTCCAGGCCCCTGGGACTCCTGCATGCAGAATAAAGTGGTATAGATGATTAGTGAGTGAGGGAGTAATTTGGTTGAATGGACTTTAATGTAGTGTTTCCAACTTTATCCCTGTATCAAGGCAGCAATTTATGCAATAATTATAGTATGGTATTGTTGCAATGCAAGATATCACAATGCATACTAATACACGTTATATATGTATAATCCAGTGCACCACTGTATGACATCTGATGTGCAAAATAGATGCTAAAAACAGAGAAACATGGTGACGTTACCACAATTCACTTCTAAGTGAATTATGTGCAGTGGAGAGGAAAATCAGATGTTTTGTGCATCCATGTTTATTGGTCCCACAGCAGACGTCTGCAATGAGAGAGATTGTGCAGCAATGAGAATAGGGCTGTTTTCCAGATTGCAAACCCCAGTATGATTGAAGTCAGGCTTTATATTGGGTATAAATTATGTTTGGAGTCAGTTTTAATTGCATTTAAATGTATTTGTATATCACTATTCATTGTCACAAAGCAGCTTTACAGATATGAAGGTGGCAGGGAAAAGGATGTGGAAAATGCTGACAAGCCCTGACAATCAGTGATGCATTTACATCAGCGATGCAGACAAGTGACTGTGTCAGTGCAAAAAATACCATCTGAATATTATCTAAAGTGATCATTTTTTTTCATTTACTGATTGTTTACTTTTGAGTTATTAATTACTCATTTTTACTTAACGAAAATGAGGTGAGTTTGTGTGTCTCCTTAATTCGAACTCATATCAGCTGGAGAAAAGCACATAGAAGTGCACTTGTTGTCGATTTGTTCAACCCATAATGTGGGAGTTCAGGATTTCTTTGCCCTATGGAATCTCTTAGATAAAGAGGTGTAGTTTTACAAAAGGCTTGCCCTGATCTGGGTGCAGGTGACAGTCATGGTTTGACATGAACATCCATTAAACTGTTAAAAAAATGTAGACTTCCATCTTTATTTTGAAAAATTCTTCTGTTTCATGAAAATTTATGTCCTTTTACTATTTACAATGAAATAAAAGCTACACAGTCTGTACAGATGACACCAGCCAAAGTTTTTAACCAGGCATGTTTTAATAACCTTGTTAAAAGATGTTAATAATATTAAGATATTAAGTCAACAGAACTGACTAAATGAATCATAAATACCTTCAGTATGGAGGTAAAAACACATAGTTGAGTGGCTCAGGTTTAAACCTTTCTCCGCTGATGAGACAGACGCTGATGTGGATGATGCTAATAAAATAACTCCATCATACTGTCTGTCTTTCAACTTTAGCAGTAATCATGGTTTTAAAGATTAGCTTTTAAATGTAGAGATACACTATTATACACTAGATACACTTCAGTTAGTGCAAATTTATATGGAACTTCTTTTCCACGTCTTTATTTCCTGGTTAAGGCTAAAAATTGGTCTTAAGATATTTATAACACAGCAACATATTGTGAGGTTGTCAGGAACTGTATTATACATTCATTACTTAATCTAATATATTACCAAAGACATGCAGATTAGTGTGTGTACATAGCGTGTATCCTGTGATGGATTGGCAGCCTGTCCGGGGTGTACCATGCCTTGTGCCCGAAACTTCCTGGGATAGGGTCCAGGCTTCCTGCGACCCTATACACACACTTACACACTCATTCACACACTATGGGCAATTTGGAAACTTCAATTAGCATAATTTGCAAGGTTTGGGACTTTGGGAGAAAACCAGGTGTACCTGAATGAAACCCACCAGGCATGAGGAGAAAATGTAAATTTCATGCACTCAGATCCAATGTGGGAATTGAACCCAGACCCTTGAGGTGCAAGGCTGCAGTGCTAAACACTAAGCCACCACGCTACCACAAACTGTATTATAATAATAAAATTAAGTAATAACAATTCCATCATGCAAAGTGAAGCCTTTTTAGAGGCTCTGAAGATTTTTTAAAATTCCTCTTAATTTATTATCAGTTGATTTAGCATTGAACTACTCACACTGTCTATATTGATCCAACTGGTACTAGATCATGGGTACTTAACTCCAGGGCTGGGGACCTCCTGCCTGGCACAGATGTATTTTTTTCCTACTCTCAACATACCTGGGCCAGCTCATTAAGAGTGTAATTAGTAGTAATTAGCTCAGCTTGATCAGTTGACTCTGATAAATTAATCAATTAGATTAGTTTGTACATGTGTTTCAGCAGTAGGAAAACTTGGGAAGGTTTTGAGAACTTGGAGTTAAGAATCTCTTTAGATGTTGTTAGGATAATGCCTGTCCAATTGGCAGGTATTGGATTTGTCCATCCTGTCTGTGGATCAATGATCTTTTATCTCTTTAAACCAATAGAGCCTATTGCAGCACCAGATAGTATTACTCTGACTGCCAGATTAATCTTACTGAAAAGGAGTGAAGCAAAACCTTTAATCTCACAAATGGAGGTTGTTTTTCTGTAGATGATGCAAGACTATATATTTTTTATCTGATCTCAGTTCACCTTTTATTAATCTTATAGTTGTGATCTATAGGTTTTATATATCTTAGTGCTAGTATAAGGTGTTTTTCCTGTATGTGTGATCAAGTAACAGTAAAAAAAAAAAAAATTCAATATTAATTGTAGACATACAGTGCCTTAATAACCATAAATGTAAACATAAAGTGTTCATACCCCTTAAACTTTTCCACATTTTGTCACGTTACAACCTCAAATGTAAAATTATTTTATTGGGATTTTATGTATTAGACCAACACAAAGTGGCACATAATTGTGAAGTGGAAGAAAAATAATAAATGTTTTTCAAAATTTTCTACAAATAAAAGTCTGAAAAGTGTGGTGTACATTCAGCCCCCTTTACTCTGATACCTTTAACAGAAATCCAGTAGAACCAATTGCCTTCAGACATCACCTAATTGGTAAATAGAGTCCACCTGTAAGTAATTTAATCTTGGTTTAAACACAGCTGTTCTGTGATGCCCTCATAAGTTTGTTAGAAAACATAAGTGAACTAATAGCATCATTAAAGCCCAATGAACACACCAGACAGGTCATGGAGCATCGTTTAATCCAATATTGGAAAGTGTACGGCACAATTGCAAACCCACCAAGACATGGCCGTCCACCTAAACTGACAGGCACCCTGGAGGGGCTGCAGAGATCCACAGCTCAGGTGGGAGACTCTGTCCACAGGACAACTATTAGTCATGCAGTCAATAAATCTGGTCTTTATGGAAGAGTGGTAAGAAGAAAGGCAAAAAGCCATAAAAAGTCCTGTTTGCAGGTCCACGTGGCTTGTCACTAATTGAAAATGGGACTTCTTATGGCTTTCTTTTAACAATGGCTTACTTCTTGTCAAAATGTGGAAGGAGAAAATCAAGAGGTATAAATACTATACATTATTGTTTTTACATGAATTATACTTTCTCCTTATACAACGATTTAAATACATTTAGTTGTATTACATTAACAGAAAGAAAGGAATTAGTCGGTAATTCTAAATATAAGGCGGTGTGAGTCCATGATAAGCTAATAACCTCACCACAGATTATAACAGACAAATGACCTGTTTTGAAACATGTTGTGATGGTTAAATCGTCTGATGTAATACAGACACTGAGAGATTCAATAAGCTGAAGCTCAGTTTATTGTGCTAACAGAGCTGTTTAAATGCGCATGCATGCTGTTATTTTAAATTAAGTTCTTTTAATAAAATAATATTAACCACAGATCCAGGGAAAACAATCATGAATCTTGAGGGGTGGAGGGGTGATGATTTGGGCTTGTTTTTTCAGCCATGGGACATGGACACCTTGCATTCATTAAGTCGACAATGAACCCCTCTGTATACTGAAGCATTCTAGAGGCAAATGTGAGGCCATCTGTCCGACAGTTAAAACTTGTCTGAAATTAAGTGAATGCTCAAAAAAACTCAATGAAGCAATGATGTAAAGAATAATTGACTAACTTGCTCCACAATAATGTGACACACTAGAACACTATTTTATGTTTTTGCCCACATATTTTTGGCTTCATTTATGTTACATTCATAATGGCATGGTGAAATTACATTGATTGTCTGTGATTTGTATAATGTGTGTATTTATATAATACCAAGACCCACTATGACCATTGATGATTTTTATCACACATAAAAACACATAGAATTAAAGGGGTGTACTAACTTTTGAACATGACTGTAACTAGTTATCCTAAAGGGACATAAAAATGTTACTCTTTATGAACCACTCCACCCAGTGACCCAACTGGTTCTTGTGCCTTCTCTTTTCCCCAACTAATTTAAGGTTGGGAATTATGTTGTATTTTGTATTATCGGTCCCCTTTCCACCCAACTAGGGTGTGGCCCAAACATTGATCTAGTGTACTAGCTGCTGTTAGTCGACACTGCATCCAGTGGCTGGGGTTTGGGAAATGAGTGGGAATTGACTCTAGACCTTCAATGGTGGTTCAGTGGTAGGTTCAATTCACACCCAATGCTCAAAGCACAGTCACTGGATACAGTGCTGGTCCCAGGCCTGGATAAAGCCTGTGCCAAGTTGTGTGCAGATCAGATGGTCTGTTGTGGTGACCCCTCACTGGGCGCAGCTGAAAGGTGATATAAAACAGCAATTCTCTTGGTGGTGTCACAGGCACTCATCCCCGAATGTAACAGTAGGTAGCACCGCTACGGCACAAACAGGTATGTCAGGATCTGCATGTGGGCTAGTTGTTTATAACACCACATTTGTCTGTTGTGAAGTTGTCCTGATTTGTAGAATTTGTAAATATTGTATAATCTTGTTGCATAAATCTTGTATAAAATTAAATCATTTGAGCAGCGACATCAAGCCTGCACCACATCTTAATCTTAACTGCTTCTAAATAGTTTTCAGTGAGTTCTTGAGAATAGCAGAGTTGGTGTCATAACACACACACACACACACACACACACACACGCACACACACTTACTTTACACATAACTTCCCCCAGTAAAACATGATGAGTTTACATATGAAACACCTGCATGAGGGAAGAGAACAGAAATAACCTTCTGTTTAAAGTCAAAGCTTAAAGTTACACAAAGGTCAAGATTGTAACTTATGTCTGTTATATTAATGTCTTAGTTAGATATTCTATAATGCATACTTGCTTTTTCCCCTATTGTGCAATGGTTCTAGCCTGACACTGACTCATCATAAGAGTATCTATGTGAAACTACTTTTTAAAATGAACTCTTGACTTCATTAATTGTGGCAATGAAAATTGCTAAAAGCGCTATACAAATAAAATTGAATTGAATTGAAATTAATTGACTGGTTTTGTTAAGCACACATCAGGCTAACTGGTGTACTATCATACAGTATACTGTAGCTAAGTACATTTAATATTTACACCAAGAGAGTTCAATTGAATAAGTTGGACCTATAGTGCTGTGGAGGAAACTGAACCCTTAGCTCCAGTATACTGTATGATGGTACACTAGTTTGCATTATTGTCCAACTTCTGTCTATTGAGGGGTGTTTGTGTTTGCTCTTTACATATCTATATCTATAATGTAAAATATTGTCAACTGATGCAGAATGTAAATGCAAAAAAACATGTACTAAGAATAAATCAGAGCAAGGCAGACAACGCAAAAACAGTAAGCAAGAGCATGGTTAAAGCAGTCAGAGGATCAGGTCGTATACAAGCAGAATGTCATATAACGAGCAAAGGGCAAGATCTAATAAGATAGAAAATCCAAAGAAAAAAAACAGAATAACATCATGCAAGTGAAAATCTTGGTAATGTAAGCCACTAGAATAGAAATACTTCACAAGTCCATGGTGTAAGTGTTAAATGGGTGCTTAAATGGGTGATTAGTAACAGGTGTGGATTAGACCTCTGGTGAATAGGATGGGATCTGGTAGGCTGTTGGAATTGTAGTTCAAGGTGGCCATGTTTGTGCAGCTCCAACAGGAAGGAGGGCAAAGACTGCTATCAGACAGTGCCTGTATCCCAGACTGTACACAGGAAAAGCTATGCCATGCTTATACGGTTTTCCATAGATACACATGTGAGGCGCCCATCTCTATTCTCAACTGTGTACCACATACTGTAGACAAAGTCAAATCCAGATGGATAAAGATGGAAACGGATGAGCCCATAGTGTCCTATCATCTCATATCATTATTTACATGCTGCTTAATTAATATGGCAGCATAATAGTTAGGAAAAACATCAGAACAACATGGATCATGGATCCAAAGGATGGTTTTTAATTAAACTATTGTGAATTAGAATACTACTCACTGCCTATAGACAATGCAAATAATTTATGCTTAGAAAATTTAATTACACAGCAGCGGCATCTCTGGTAGTGCCCAATAAAATCAGACAGGTAGCAGACAGGAATATAGAGAGCCAACTCTGGAAAAGGCCTGAGAACATTCCTCAAGCTTTTAAAAAGCACTCATTCAAACCCATGAAAATTAACAATTAAAGAACGTTTTTCAAGTTTTTTTTTATTCTTGCTTTTGTGAAAAACTTGGTAACTTCACTGACCTAGATTTGCAAGATAAAATTTACAACATTGAAAGAAAATTCTTTCATTATTCTAAATTTAACGTCACAAACCAAGTACAAAATAAATAGAAATAGCTATCTTTATTGAGGTACTGATACTGGCACTGACACAGTTACCAAACGCTGTTATTTGCCAATTAAGTGTTAAAACTCTGAAACCTTTGTGGGACAATAGAACAATCAACAAGCCGTGTCTGAGTAGAAACGTGTGCAGAAACATAAAGAACTGTTACTAAAGCATATTCAAGTGCTGAAATAGTGCCAGAACCCAAACCAAGCCTTCCCTCACAACTCGTCCTTTGTCAGAGTTGCTCAGATCCTCATGTTTGTCCACTTGTCCTTCTTTCAATAGATCAGCTTCAATAACTAACTGGTCACTTGCTGCCTAATACAGTATATCCCACCCCTTTACACATGCCATCTCCTGATGCCTTATGTTGTGCTGTGCCAGAATCGTATATAGAATCCTCTAGACTGCTATACATGCGTGCCAGATTCATCCTGATGCTTGGCTTCTACTTGGAGTTTCTACACTTATGACTCACTTTCTGCTGTTTGTGGATGGCCTTAAATAAATGCTGTAAAGAATCATGTCTTCCTCATGTCATCTTGGGGAGATTTTCCTGAAGTAACTAATTTATACCTGATCTGTATAGATTTCTGTAAAGCTGCTTTGTGACAATATCCATTTTAAAATGCACTTTACAGTCGCTTGCTTCAAAGCAAATTCTCACCTGGATACTGGAGGTTTTTACCGTCTACTTGAAGCTATAATAATACAAAGTGATTCTCATACTGAGCATCTTTTCATCTTTGCCTGTTGAGGTGTAATGATTTATAATCCCATTATAGAGATGGTGTCACCCAGAGGATGATGGGTTCTGGGGAGATCGATGAGATTTGTAGGAAGGCTTTATTTCATCTTGAACAGTCTACTTACATTTCAGAAATATTGCTATGATAATGTATAATGTCAGTACCTGGTCCAGAAAATCTAGTTCATGCTTTTGTTACCTCCAGGTTGGACTGTCTGGATGTTCGACAAGCTGCATAAAGCTCCGGTTAGCCCAGAATGCAGCAGCCCAGTGTCCTTACTAGAACCAAATGATCTGATCACATCACCCCTGATCTCATCTTATCCACACCGCACTGGATCCCAGTAAAACATTGCATTGATTGTATTTGCTACTATTGACCAATAAAGCACTGAATGGGCTTGCACCACATTATCATTGAACTGAATTGAATTAAGTTTCTTTCTCATATTGTCTAAGGGAGTAACACCTGATTCCACTTGGTTAATCAGATCACTTTGGTCTCTATTCAACTGCTGTGTGTCCCTCCAATTCGACTAGAATTAAAGCTTATTACAAATAAAATTGAGAATCTAGATGCTCTAGTTTTTTACACAAAATTAGTTTCTCTCTATTCTGTCAAGGAGTAATCTACTGTAAGTGATTAGTCCTTATTGTTTGTTAATGGCCCATTGGCTTTACAGTCCAACCTTCACATTTCTGATGGTCCATGTTCTCACTGTAACTCACTCCACTATACCCCTTTATCCTGTATACAGGGTTGCAGAGGCCCAGAGCCTATCAAAAGAAACTAAGGGCACAAGGCTGGGTAGACCCTGGACAGGGTGCCAATCCATCGCTGGACGAGACGTCCGGCAGGTCCAGACGAATGCTGTCATGGCGACGCAGCCAGTTCTCCATCTTATGTAAACCCAGACCATGGAGGTGCAAGGTTCTTTTTTTCTTCCACAAAAAATTAGGATTTTCTTGGTCCATTCCAGGCTTTAGAAGCAACCCTAGTCCAGCACTAATCCACATTATTCATATTCTGACTTATCCACAGTGGCACATGTGCTTTAAATTTAGTCTATAGTGTAATTTAGCTCAGGATAGTCTGGAAGTTATTTAAGGTAAGTTGCAGAATGCCTTATTTAACTATTTTGGGTTAAGGCCTACTCCCATGTTTAATTTAAAGCCTGTCGGAGAAACCACCCATGAAATATAATCCATGATCAGGTCTACCACATTATGCTAGCTAAATCCAGTGAGGCCTAATCCTCATGTGTGGCTTTTCGCTTAGTTGCTGTTGACGGCATTCAAAAAATTCAGGTGTGTTTGAGTTAATTTTGCTCCAAAGTCCAAAATAAAAAGCCGTGTTTTTGTTTGTTTGCTGTATCTCTGATTTTTCATTTCCTCATCACTCAGCTATGTTTGGATGATAAAATGTGTGAAGTAGGCAATGCCCTTATAATCTATCATAAAGAGGGTGTTTCCTGGATACAAGCCATAGTCACACAATGATGTTTGCCCACAAAGAATGGTTCCACCTTAAACGAACAGGCCTTGTGTGCTCAACCAGTGTTTTTTTTAGCTTTATTTGAGAAATGCAGAAAGCACCGTAAATCACACAAAACAAGGATAATAAGCCTCATTTTGTCTAGTTTGTCTAATTTTGTCATGCTCCACTAGCTGCATAAAGCTGCAGTTAGTCCAGAATGCAGCAGCCAAGTTCTTTACTATAACCAAAGGATATGATCACATCACCCCTGTCTTATACACACCGCACTGGATCCCAGCAGACCGCTGCACTGATTATATTTGCAAGTGCTGATATTGACCAATAAAGCACTGAACGGCCTTGCACCACGTTATCTTTGAACTGAATTGAATTGATTTTCTTGCTCATAACGTCTCTGGGAGTAATACCTGACTCCACTTGCTTAATCAGTTCATCTTGGTCTCTAATCAGTTGTCAAGTCTGCATCCTATGCCTGGAATGAGTCTAGATGATCTAGTTTCTGCTACAGAATTTGTTTCTCTCTTTTATTCCTGTCATCTAAGTAATTAGTCCCTAGTGTTTGCACCGCTCTTTGACTAAATTACAAAAAACAGGGATAATAATAATAATATTAATAATAATAATAAGCCTAATTTTAAGACTGCTGAACTTACTGTGTTTGGAGTTTTGAGATTGATCACGATCCTACTGTGTATTCACTTCCCCAGCACATTCACTAGACTTTAATTCATTACAAAAACTGCAGGGACTTATAATTTTAATTTTAAGTGTATAAATGATTGATCGCTATTTTATTTCTAGTGCTAATTGCTTTGTAATTTACGCTTTCAGATATTGATGCAATTGTAATTAGTGGATGAAAATAAAAGTAATTCCCTTGTATTGAAATAAAAGATTTAAACAACTAATAAAACTTTTATGCTTACCCAATAGGAACATTTCTAGGATGATTGGCACACAGGCCATCTTTTAATGACTGGATCAGAGGTAAGTGCAGTTCGACAGAGATTTAATGATCTTGGCAAACAACACAAACACAGAAGGCAAACTCGTTAACCGAGAACATGGAATAGTCAGGGGATGTGCAAACATCATGAACAGAGCTCGGCAAGAATCAGAGTCTGTGAAACTGGATATAAGGTCTGTAGAGGAACACAAACACCAATAAGCAGGTTTGGTGTGGATTTGTACAATAGACATAGAGTATATACCTCGCAGTGTGTAATGTGAACCAGGAGTGCACAAACAGAAATCAAGTGAGTGTGACGCTTTGTAGACCATACTGTACTCTGGGATTTGACCACAAATTCAGTGTGAATGTAACATTTAATACCAGTCTATATTTTAAAAAAAACCCTCTTAAGTATAACAGTAAGTCAATAAGGTAAAGAAATCAAACTCTAAGTAAATCTAAAATGGTTACTCTTTTTGTTTATGTCTAATAGCTGGTCATAATCATAGAGTCAGGGTATATCACAGCAACACATGGTGGGAGAATGAACCCAGTCCATTGCATGGCACCATTTTCACACTCATGTTCACACTCATTCACACCTAGGGACAATCTCATGTAGCAAAGGAAAACCCAATACGCAGGAAGAAAATACAAAACTCCATACAGACAGTAACCTGAGCTCAGGATTAAACCCAAGACCCTCAAGCTATGATGTGACAATATTGATTGTGTGTCTATAGTGAAATAAAAGGAACGGGTTAGGTATATGAGTGAGAAGTGTGAGTTATCAACAGGTCCCTGGAATTTAAGGGGTTAAGCAGTGGTGTGGTGTGTTTTGTTAGACTCTATATTATCGTATCTTCTTGATAAGAATCTCTCAGTTCATCTCTGTATGACCTTTAGTGGAAGGAAATGTGATCAGCGTTCAGAGAAACCTTACCCCACTCAGAAACCCCAGCTGCTGTCCATGGTATGTGCGCTGAGAGCCTCATCATGCATAGCTTTCAGGTTTACTGAGAGAAACAAACAACCAAGAAAGCAAATGAGCAAGAGAGATGAGTTAATTGGAGACAAGAGACGAGATGGGCTAATTGGAAGAGAATGCTGATCATGTAATGTTCAGCAAAGCGTGGTCTATGTTGGTCTCATTCTTGTTAGATGTTTGTGAGCACTTGCCCTTTAGGTAAGTGCAATGTTAAGTAGGGTGACCTATTTACAGTATGATCTAAGGAGATCGTGTGTGTGTGGAATATTGTGGCCTCTCGAGTGACACCGCAATAAATCACCCCACCAGTCAACAGAATTGAAAAAAAAAAAAAGAAAGGTCGGCGCTACTTAAGATTTCTGGACCAGTCGAGTGCTTTCTTGTTTACTCCAAGGCAGGTTTGAACCTACAGTACGGCACTATCAGCACAGGGACTCGAAACACACTATACTGTTTACTCAGCTTCCTTTGGTCCCTTTGAGATCCATTAAATGCCTTGGGGTCTTGAGAAAAGGGTTGTTTGTATACTCAGAGATTAATATGTAATAACATTTAAACTGATTATTGGCACAAAAATCAATCCTTCTTGGTTAATATTTGGGGAAAACGTAAAGTTTATAATAGGCTTAAATCCAGTACATAATGCATGTCTGTGTATATGAGTATAATTATGAGTAAAAACAACTAGCTGAAAAAAAAAAAGGTAGTTATGTTTGGACTGGATGAGCTAATATAACCATTAATAATGATGACTTAGTATTATAAATTATTGAATTATAAATATTTAAAACTTTCAACTAAAGAAACAATTCTTTGTTTGTAAACATTTATGGTTTAAAAGTAAAGGTCAATACACAAGAATTTACTCGTAACACCTGCATCCTGAGAATGAACACAGCTGTTGAATCAGTCAAGCATGTTTCAGACCTTCAGTTAATTTTTACATCAAACATCCGCATTAACAAAAATGTGATCTCTGTGGCTTCAGCCGTGGCCTGGTGGTTGGTGTCAGATGGGCTGATTTGAATATTTTAGAAACTGCAGCTCTCCAGGGAATCTCACTCACATCTGCGTGTAGAGTTTGCACAGAGTGGTGCAGGAAACATCCTGTGAGCGGAAATGCCTATTTGATAAGAGAAGAATGAGAATGGTCTGAATTGACGATACAATGGTAACTTGGTTAAGCACTCTTTACAATCATGGTGAGCAGAAATGCATCTCGGAATGTTTTCTTCCTTGTGGTGTTCGATGTGAACATACAGTATGATTGGCCGATTAGAATATTGCATGAACGTGCAGGTGTACAGGTGTTCCTAATAAAGTGGATCAGTGTGGAGTGTATGCGCCTTGTAAGCTGTATGACATTGTATGTGTAACGACAAGGACAAACCTTTCATCCAATGAATGTCTTATCTGGGCCTTTAATGATAAGGAAAACAAAGACTTTTCTTTACCTTCATATCTAAGGTTAAATTATCGTTAGTTCAAAGACGTGACAAAGTGGTAACTGTGCGCTGGTATATTTGGCTTAGCAGAGCAAACTGAGCTTAATGTTAGTCACAAAAGACTATGCAACTGTACAATAGGAGGTTTTTGCTGTAACGTGGGAACATTTATGTTGTTTCACAGGAAAAACACATGCACTGCTTGGTAAAACCCAGGCATTTAGGTGCTGATATCTGTTGTTTAAAGAACCTCTAAAGAACAGTACAGCAAATAAATCCTCACACACTGTATATTTATGCTTTAGCGCTCAAGGATTTCTAAAGTTGCTGGCCCTGATGTGTACACAGAAATAAATCCTGCTGCCTGCAGTCTGGCTCGAGCGTAACTCGTTCTGTGGCCTTCTGCATGACCTCTGCTACTGGACTGTAGGCTGTGCTTTCCCCAAAGACACATGCCATGTTTATCTGAAAAATACAAATGTTAGCTGACTGCTTGCATTATTTACAACCCATTTGTATTTCATAAGGATGTAGTGCATAATGGACACAGCTACAGGAAATGTGTGATATATTTCATATATTTATAAATCGTATATATTTATGAGAATGCTGTTTTGATGAAGCCCTACCTCTGCATGTGGTTCCTGTGGTTAATAATGAAGCTACGCTTGTCCAGGATTATTGACATTCCTGCAGCAGATTCTGATTAATCCAGTTCACCACACACACTGTTCTTACGTAATATACTGTAGCGGTGGATCTCCTCATTTTGTGTAAGAGCCACACTATTGGTCAAGCCAGTTTCTTTTGTCTGGGAGTCAGACCAGACTAGACCAGACCAGATCAGGATGGATGGACAGACAGACGGACAGACAGACAGACAGACCGATACTTTAGAGATTTCCCAAAGGAAATTCCGAATCAGTTTGGAATTTCACATGGACCTCCAAGCTTGTTCATGGCGGTTGTGATCAGCAGAAGAAGTCATTATTTGTCACATAGCCTATATACACTGGAAATAATTAGTTGTGTCATTAAATTTGTCAAAACACTACTTTCACACAACTTTTACACTAAAAACACTTTTAACTAAAAACACTACATTAAACTAAAAAGTTCTGTAATATTTAATTTTGTGCTCTGCTTTGTGATGCCTTTAAGACTGTAAGTAATTCTATCATGGAATATTTAAAAGGTCAAGTGTTTAAAGGTCAAGTACAGGTTTCCTACCTTACCTTTCTTGTCTTTCTCAGTCAGGTGTATGGTGTCCATGTGTGTGAACAGAAGTTATCTATCTAGTCATTTTGCTTTTGATGGCTCATGTCAGTAAATTGATGTTCTACTTTTGGGAGAACCATTAAAGGTGTTAGTGTCTGTAAATAAATATTATTTGTTTGT
Organism: Clarias gariepinus; assembly: GCF_024256425.1. Taxonomy (NCBI): domain Eukaryota; kingdom Metazoa; phylum Chordata; class Actinopteri; order Siluriformes; family Clariidae; genus Clarias; species Clarias gariepinus. The sequence goes on along the minus strand of NC_071103.1, from coordinate 7,677,865 downwards.
TTAACTCAAAGTATTTTGGGGAGAATAATTCATATTCATTAAAACTTTGCATAAACCCACTTCCCACTTTTACATATTTTGCTACAAGTTAAAAATGGGGCTTGCTAAATGTAGAGCTCAGGTGAAATACACCAGTGCTAAATACAGGCATGTATGATTTGGTTTGGTAAGGGCACTGGTAACACAGATTACTTAAAAATATCTTCATAGTGCACTGCAAGGATCTAAAGATATATGTGTGTATATATGCGGTGTATATATTATATACAGTAGCCCCAGTGAAGCACCTCCTAAGATTGTGGGGCAGCCTCGCCTTCCTGGCGCTGTGGCGACCAAGACAGATGCTTCACAGAACACTTTCCATTTTGGTTGATTTTGTGCAGCCATAATCAATCACACCACTGTATGGTCATAAATGGCCATGAATAGGCAGATGGCCATCTATGGCAGACCTACCAAAAGTCATAAAAAGCCAAAGCGACGCCATATTTTTGAGAATGTTCAAAAAGTTGTGGGCCATGCCGGCTAACGCTTACCACCATCTATGAATTTATAGAGATCGTTAAGAAAAAATTGGAAAGGTGTGAACTGGGCTTTAAAATGTGCCTAGTTAAATTTACAAAGACACAAGTTTGTGTAAAAATTATCATACCTTTTTCACTCCAATAATATTTTGGTGTGTTACAATACACAGAACGCAAACCCTGACTTCACTTATCCCAAGTTGTAAGGAAGCCTGGGGTGTACCCCGCCTCGTGCCCTAAGCCTCCTGGGATAGACTTAAGGTCCACGCCATCCTGAATACCTGTATAGGCTGGATAAATTGGTACAGAAGATGAGTGAGTGAGTAAATGTTTATGGAATAATAAAATGCCTGTGACCGTGTAAGTGGATAACGCAGTATAACGCAGTATAGATGATGAGTGATGATAAGAAATAAAATGTTAAAACGTTTATAATTAAAACAATTAAATTTAATTGAATTGAATTTTAAAAACTGAAATAATAATGATGGCTCCATGGTTTAGGATTTACTCTATGGATTGGAGGGTTGTAAGTTCAAATCCCAGCAACACTACAACACCAGGCTACCAATGTTATGCCCTAACCATTAAACTGCACAAAGAAAGTTTCTTTCAGAAAAAATGAGTAACCGTAGTGTATTTAACAATAGAACCAACACTTCACACATTGAGCTGTTAGTGCTATAAAGCAGACAGATGTATGGGGAGGTTTTCTTGTTTTATTAAATCCACCATTGCTGACAAAACAGTCAACAAAATTACTTGGTTGATGAGCAAACATAACATGTCATAGCAACCCCGGCAGTTAATGAGTTGGTGTTGTCACATACGCAAAGATGGAGCAAAGTAACCCTGAGAGTCCAGTTTATTTTATGGTCAAAAATTGCCAACATAAATTCCTTTACTGATCAGAGACCCTTATCCTCTGCTTCCAGCACCATTGACACGTAAAAACGGAGCGTCAATGGTGCTGAATAGTCAGGATGGCATATATAAAATCCTAGAATTAGAGCAATTTATAAGACATCCCTTTTGGGAGCCCAGCTGTGTTCCTCTGGGACAATGGTCCACAGTCAGTTCTACATACTGTATGAGTTGGCAGTGATCTGAGTCATTGATGGTGATAAGCCAGGAATAACAGGGCTGAAAATGGAAACATGAAATCTTGGGCTGTTTGACCTTTTGGGTTTTCTCAGGTTCACTGGACTTTTTTTTTTACACTGGTCACCATGCTTTCCACCCATTAAAACAATGTATGATGGGCTATGCATGTTAGTGTTAATGCTGCAAGCCTTATTCAAATAAAATGATGATCTTTACCCATTGATACGTACTCATTTAAGGTGCAACTGTTAAAAATTAATGCCACTATCTCTATTGTATGTGCATTAGTTTACAGGCATCCTAAAATGAATTATAACTTAATTCACGAGTTCTGTAATCTTCTTTCATTCATGGCTTCTGAATCTGATAAACTGCTGATCTAACGGAATTTAAATATTCATATATGTCGCCCTTCAAAACCCATGGACAATGAGTTTTTAATTACTTATCGACTCTTTTAATCTCATTCGGGTCGTTCATTAGATCCTGTACTGTCATCTGGTCGCACTGTCAAGTTGTTGATATCAAAGGCCCTGAGTATTTCATGGTTGCATTCGACTCCATGCATTTTTGCATTCGTCTCTCACTCTCTCTCTCTCTCTCTCTCTCTCTTTATCCCTACACAGTCCCAGTCCCTTGTCTAATTCATAAATTTATCAAAATCAAAAACTGTTATCTCCCACTGCCCTGACACTCCACCATCATTTCTAGATGTGAAGTCAGGAGAGCAGAGCATAGAAGGAAAAAAGATAAGCTTCAAATCTCTTATGATATCCTCAGATCAGATTAAAATGTATCAAAGAAATAATAAAAAATAATAATCAACTAAAATGCACACAAGCTTAAAATATTGTTCAACACTAATAACTCAATTTTAAACCCTGCTGCTGCTTTTTTGCCTCCTCTGCTAAATCCATTTGTTTAGATGTTTACAAGTTGAAAACACAGCCATTCTTAAAATGCGATCATATATTCTTCCCCAGACACAGATCCCTCATAGACACAACATCCTATTAGCTGAATTAAGCAAGTGTTGACCAGTGTTGTCCTCTCAGCTGGCAGAGGTGCTCACATACAGTACTTAAATCCCACAAATTGTATCTTACATTTTATACCATTAAGGTTTTTAAGGAAGTTTGAACTTATTATGCCCCTTTGTTTTGGCTGTAATTACTAGCTTTTTATTAAACGGAAGGGTTCCTCCCAGGTTTAAACATGCAATTGAGCAATGCTTACTGAAGAAACCTGGCTCTGACCACAATGACTTCACTAACTACAGGCCTATTTCCAAACCCCCATTCATCACTAACATTTTGGGCAAGGTTGTCTCCACCCAGGTCTCCACCCACTTGAACAATTTCAACATCCTAGATAAGTTTCAATCTGGATTAAGAGCACTACAAAGCACATAATCTGCATTATTAAATGTTTATATTGATATCCTGCTCACTGTTGATTCTGGCTCTTGTGCCCTAATTAGTCATGATATTCGTGTACAAGCGTTTAGAGGTTGAGGTTGATTTTCAGGGCCCCATAGAATGTTTCTCTTCTTACCTAAGCGATATATCTTTCTCAATACAAAAGAAGAGAATGTTTTTTTGTCTTACTTTCTTGTAAACTATGGTATACCCCAAGGCCCAATTTTAGGACCCCTTTTATTTTTACTAGACATGCTCCCCCTTGCCTGCATCTTTGAGAATTCTTACTGCTACACCTGTATCACATGTGCACTAGAAAGCCGATTGAAATTGTCTGTATGATAGCAAATGCTATCATGGCAGGTAATATTTTGCAACTAAACAAAAACAAAACTAAAATTTATGGTATTTGGTTCTGCCCAGTTTTGCTTGGAGTTAATTTGCTTGGGCCACTCTCTTCACATTTACAAATTTTAAAACAATACAGTAATGTAGTAAGGAGCAACGCAGGTTGACAACAAAGGCTATTTGATCTCAAAAGGACACTTTTGAGTTCATGCTTTTATAATTTCCTGGATTGACTACTGTTACTCACTGTATGTACTTAGTGTTGCCGCATTCATCTTTAACTAGACTTCAGGTGGTTCAGAACACAGCAGGCAGACTCCTAACTGGAACAAAGGAAAGACAGAACATCACCCTTGACTTGGCTCAGCTGCACTGGTTACCTATTAAATACAGTATAGAATTGATTAAAAAAACTCTCAATGGTTTAGCCCCTTAATACATTGTTCTACTTTCTAAAACCTTATTCTGCCTCAAGGTCACTCAGATGAACATCTAAACAACTCCTCCTAGTCACACACACTTGTTTAAAGACTAGAGGTGGCAGGTTTTTTTTTTTTTTTGCTGCTGCTACGCCTAGGCTTTGGAATAGTCTCCCTAGGCCTGATAGCCTAATGTGATCATTGATAACTATAAATTAAATGCTTGAAGACCTGCAGTATATTTTCTCAGTTGCTTTTAATTCAGTGTAAAGTTGCCCGAGGTTTCCTGTTAAGTCCACTTCATTCTTTTTTCATTTTAAACATTTTTCTTATTTTCTTGACTTTTTTTTTATTGGTTATTAACGTTTAAAGAACTCTATTCTTATGTTGTGTTTCTTATCCTTTTTTATACTATGCCTTTTGCAATCTAAGATTATTATACACGTATTTGTACATATATGATCGACTGGAAAGCACTTTGGGTCAACTGCTGTTATTTTAAATGTGATATACAAATTGATTTGACTTAAACACTGTTTATTAATAAGGTGTTTGTTCTTTAATCACATATGATCTAAAGTTCTCAGTCTCCAGCCATACCTCATTGATAAGTGAATGTCTGAGTATCAGTGAGTTTCTTTTGTTAAGAGTAATCAGAAAGCTTCTTACTCTTAATTTATCCATAAATCCTTTCCATACTTGAGATTTGAATTGTGGTTCTCAGTCTGACACAGTGCCCGATGAGAATGCACTAAAATAGATTTTCTGTTGTTTCTGCTGATTTGCCAGGAAAGGAAATGAGCCAGAAGTACTTTGAAAAGCAGGCTGTTACACATAACATGGTCATTTGGCTTTGTGCGGAGAGCAGATTGATGATATCGTCCACATAAGCATGAGGCAATGCATGTTAAAAGACTTGGGAGAAAGAAAGTTTGCTGATGCATGAAACATTATTTTTGTGAACAAAGAGCAAGATTTTTACTTTGTTTTCCTTGTAGCATAGTTTCCCATTACAATTTTGTGGTGTGAACTTACTATTTGCATCACAAATATTCTTAGAACCAGATGATCTGATAATGTGGAGGCCCATCAGATGTGTCTTGGTCTAAGCTGTCTCAAAGGCGTTTTTATGATTATAGGATGTGAAAGTAAGATCAGAAGTTCATCACCGCTATGTCCGTTATTATACAAATTACACGACCTGTCCTGGCTTAATGCTTTGTAAAAAAAAACATGTGGGTTGTTTTAATAATGCATGCATTTCTAAAAATATAAATTATACTATTAACACGTAAAAAAATAGAATTTAAATTAAACTAGGTCACGTGATGAAGTTGTGCTTTCTTTCACACTGATTGGCTTTTGTGGTCAACACCAATGCTCAGAGAGGCCGGGGGGAGGTCAAACGATCCTCAGTTGGTATTAAGGGGCTCAATTTGTGACAACAAAGCCATTCTTTGCAATCTGTATGGTATGCCTGTTCCATTAAATCTTGTGGTCACTGCATTTTCACACGCACACGCACACACACACACTGTTGTAAGGTTGAAATAATCGAATTACTCCTTATGCTGGAAAAAAATATTGTCTTTGTGCTTAAAGATTCCCTTAAATAAAATAACATCAAGACATGTTGCTGACAAACTATTTTTATATCTTTTGTCCTTTTCACCGTCAAATAGCAATCAGTGTCCGCGTCAGGCATCCTGCTAGTGAGATCACTCTGGTGCCATATAGTCTGCATAGTTTTGCTGTGATTAATTGTGACAGTGCAGGGAGATTGTATATAAACTATGCAGCTAGGTTCACTAATATGGTGCAATTCTAACAGTAATGATGATGTGCTATGATTCATAGGAAATATTAATAAAAGTAAATATGATGGGGGTGTGTTGTTATTGGAAAATAATATGAGAGTGATGTCATGTGGCCCGACATGAAGTGAACTTGTTAAATTGCATGTGACCATGAATAGAGCCACAACATACCCATAGCTGGATTTTTGTCAAATTGGCCCTTATTAGGTAAAATGGATTATAGCACATTGTCAGAATTAGCTGCAAAAATTTTATAAAATCATATGATTAATGTGCATATCTAATGTAAAGAAGTAAAAAAAATAAAAAAAATTAAAAAAAAGTATAAAAAATGTGTAGACATTCTCCGAAAAACTTAGTCTTACTGTACTGTACCTAGTCAAATCTCATTTCTTATCACTCATTTCCTCATCAATCTCATTTCCTGGCATGTATAATTTATTTGAAGAGTAAAATTTTATATTCTGTTGAATAAATGGACAAATTTAAGTTTAATAGAATCTAAGGGTCACATCCAAGCTTGTTAGGAAGATGGGTCAGCCATAATCCATCAGCCAGTAGTCAGTAGTGCTGAAGCTGGAACCCTTGAACTTCTGATTAGTAAGCCAAGGCCTCAACTGTTGGGTTAACATGGTCCTGTCCATGCCCTAGTTATTTTTAGCTTTCAAAACCAAACTTTAACTGTACTACACTTTCTACACGAGGAAAATATCCAACTGTTTTAGTATCATCCATCAAAAAAAGCCTTAAAAAAAGGTTTATGTAGGGAGGTTTTAAGGCAAATTTTTGCTACCACTATAATGTGTTTGTAACAACCAGATAAATCTAATGAAGTCATTGTTTGTTTGTTTTCAATTTGTTGTTTTATAATATATATATTTTCTCGGTTGAATCATCATCCCGCTCTATCTATTGCCAAGTCCAGACAGAAGCTATAGGTTTTGGGCCAGTGTTACTCATAATACAGTATAATCAATCAATCATCACTGAGACACTGGACTTTCATTTCCCTTTTTCCCTCATGGGCGAACAAAGTTTTATTTTCATCTCATCAGTAACTTCATGGGTCGGGTTCCTCAATAATTTCCACCTGTTTCAAGGGAGAGAAATGTTTTATCATGACTCTGTGCTTAATGGTATTTTTTATTGTCTATTTTTTGTGCAACTATCACATGACTTGTGAAGAGCAACAGGCACGTGTCTCTTTTATGGTGAAAATGTTGTCAGCTGAAAGTGTTTTGCCAAAATGATGAATGAAAAAGAGAGTTTACAATATTTACAATAAGCACAGGACATACAGTACATGTGCTCTTACACTGTATATCATATATATAACTAAATCAGAGATCCTGGGAATCAGAGTTCCTGCCCCATGAAATGTTTAAGTTCGAATGTGTGCAACAAAACTTGTGCACAGCCTTCTGCATATTACTCACTCCCTCATCATCTATACCACTTCATCCTGTATTCAGGGTGTCGGGGTTCTGGAGCCTATCCCAGGAGGCAGGGTGCCAATCCATTGCAGGGGACACACACATACACTCACTCTCACACTACGTGCAATTTGGGGACACCAATTAGCCTAATCTAATCAGGTATTTGGATTGTGGGAGGAAACCCGAGTACCCAGAGGAAACCCACCAAGAACATGCGAACTCCATGCACACAGAGAAAGGTATCGAACCTGGACCCTGGAGGTGCAAGGTGACGGTGCTAACCACTACACCACCTTCTGCAAATCAATTTAAAGTTATTATTAATTAAGTGTGTCTAGGCGCACTTATTACTCTTCCCCCAGAAATCTATTTATTATTATTCTGCCTAAAACTTTGCAGCGTTTCACATTTTATAACATTTTTAGAATTTTTTTCTCATTTCTAACCAAAAATCTTTCACTTAACCAGAAGAGTGTAGCTTTATTATATCAATTTCAGTTATTTTTCTTTTATGTACTAATAGGTGAATGCTTATTTAAATTCAATTTTATTTAGCATAAAAAGGAAAAAAAAAATCTGGCACAAGTTATGAGTTTAAGCATCACACTTTTGCTAAGCACTTTATTTAAAAATTTTAATTAATATACAAATAAATTAAACAGTTTAATATAAATTAGCTGTCGCATTTAATACACAATAACAGACATTAAAACATTATTTTGCATATCTTTTTAATTAAAATCTCCTAATAACTTATTTAGAATTAAGCATTATGTGATATAATCTAACATATTCTAAACAGTAGTATGTCACATATAGTCTAAATCTAATTTAAATGAACACATCTGACACTTTCAGTTTCAAATAAACACCACAAAATCTCTGGTCCCATGATTTAAAGCGACAAAATGAGAAAAGGAAGGAAACCTTAAAAACTTTATATTTTGCAGAATGAAGATGTTCCAGAGAGCTGACTGTAATGTGTAGTAAAATACTCTGCATATTTGATTGCATTAGCCCTTCATTGAAATAGCTCAGCAGCAACTATGTGTTTATTATATCTCTTTCAGGAAAAAGCGAACACACACCACATACATCGTCACACACAAGGATCACAGTTCATTCTAATCTCTAAGAGACATGAAATGCAAAACTATTATTTTGTTAAGATTTCATATTCAAGCATAACCCACCACACTTCTCTGAGGGAGTCTGTTGTGCAGATATCATACGAGTGTGTTTCTCAGTGTAGGTACGATACCATGACACACATACAGTTCTGTGCAAATGTTTCAGGCAACACATTTTATAGACATTTTGCCTGTTTTAATCTACTGCATAGAAAAGAGAACTTTGATTTAAATTATTACTTTTTAAATCAGTGTTACAGAAAATCTTTCAAATGCGATTCATTATTCTGACCATATCAAGTATTAGATCAAGATGACAAACAACTGTATCAAGCTCTCCAGGATACTCAGATCAGTGATTTCCGTAGCCAGCTGCATGACCGAATGTCTTGCACAGTATGGTATGTCTGCGAAGAGAAATGATTTAGGGGATCTTGTGGGGGATTTTGCTAAGCTGCCATGATCCTGAAGCAGGCAGAGAGATGGAGGTTACTGGTGGTAACCATGACAGAGGGGCCACTTCACTGAAAAACTCTTTTCTCTTTATACAGTAATATATTCCTACAGCATGGAGCTGGACTTGCATGGTTTGCTTGTGTTTTTGACACATCATGATTATGATAGGCCCAGCACCATACCCACAATACACAGATACAAATTCATCTTTTTCTTTCATATATAAAAAGTGGAGCGCAGAAAAAGCTAATCTCAGTAGTGCTCTTCCCAGATAGCAGGGAAATATTATTCTATATATTATGTAAAAATAAAACATTGTTTTGCAGGGGTCGGGATCAGGATTAAGAATCCAGGAGCAGCTCATTGAGAAGATGTACGGACTTTACGATCTTTCAGAGGCTGTGGTGGGCGGAAGTTATCCACCATATGACACTCGGGGTCCCCCTCCGCCGAGAAGAGCAGGCCTCGGAATTTCTCCATCTGTTTTCCAGGAAAAAGAAACAGATAGACAGACATAATGAAAGCGATATATACTTAGTTTATACTGTGGATTTACTCAATGTTGACATTCATCATTGATTAATTTTCTGTACTTATACTGTGTACGGTTGTAGGGGCCTGAAGCCTAGCACAGGGAGCTCAGGCACAAGGTGGAAGACCACCTGCATGGTGTGTCAACCCATCACATGGCACAAGCAGGCGTCCCACTCACACACCCATTCAAGGCTATTTGGAAATTTGGTCTCGCACCTCCAGGGTTGAGGGGGACACCTTCAGGTCTGCGTGCACAGACTTTGCATGTTCTCCCAGTGCTTGGTTGGTTTCCTCCCACAGTGCGACATGCAAACTCCATGCACACAGACCGCAGACAAGATCCAAACCACCCACCTTAAGGTAGAAGGTGCAAACCGCTGACATGCCATGCCCCACAAACAAATGGAATGAATTATACATAATGAGTTTTAAATAATAACAAAATGAGTTTTAAATAATTCCTCAGTAGTAATGAAAAGTTAAATGAGGATTTCCCGAGTATGAGGATGCAAAATTCAGTCCATGCAATCATGGCATTTCCCTGGGAAGTGTGAACTTTCACAAGGGTGCAACAGAGTGAGAGACCAGCAGATCACAAGAAAATTAATACAGGCTAAAATAAAATGAGTCTGGTAAAAGTCTAAAATTGTACAGGCAGACCAAGCGCTAACAGTCAGGCAGGTTAAAATGTACTGAGCATAAATATACAACCAATGATTTATCCAGGTTTCTTGCGATAGAATATGTGAAACATCTTGCTGTTATAACAAGTTTATAACAGTAATCTCTCTCTCTCTCTCTCTCTCTCTCTCTCTCTCTCGTATGTATATAGTGAGACACTAAAACCGTTCGATCATAAGCATGAGTGCGTTTAATGATTAAAATGTTAATAAAATGGCCAGGACCTGTGCGGAGCTGGCACTGATTGACTTCTTGCAGACAATCCATGTGACACTCTCGAGCAGTGGGGGTGTGGTCAAGGAGCCATCATATGTCCAGTAGTCCAGAGCGCTAGGCAGCAGCATAGTGGGGTCAAAGTCTGCAAATTGAGTCTGTGCTCCCTGGGAGGAAAGCCACAAATACAGGATTAGCCAAATTATTCCAGAATTAATCTACAAAATTAGTCGTTAATATAAAAACCCCACAAAACTTTAAGAAAACTTGCCTTTGCTTTAATGGCATCCAGTACATCAAGAAGCTTCTGGAGTCGAGGGTTTTCATCACCAATCTGTTCAAAGTAAAACAGTTAAATGCACACACTTGAAACTTTGTGCCACAAGTTCAGTTTTTATCATGAGTTAGAATAAAGCAATTGAAAGTTTTTATGTGTGTGGACCTCCAAGAAAACTCCAACCACAGCAAGGCCATCGGACTTGCTAGCAGCTTCTCCAAAATTGGGATATGTGGTGTTCCAGTGAACTAGATGAAGCTGTAGAACATAAAAAATGTATCATTTTTACTTGCATCAAAACCATAATAATTTATCGTTTCCAAAACTCTTCATAAATTCTACATGGACAACAGAGATTATGCTTGCAAGCCCTAAAATCTACTGCATTTTGTGACCTTGTCTAGGCGCTAGGATCTGAATGAGGGTACAGAGGGAACTTACTTCAGCAGGGTACATTTTTCCATCAACTGTGTGCTCTGAGCCTTTATTATCTCTAGATCCCCAGTGAAAATGGAACTGTTTAAGTCTGTATGTGCCGGTTATGGGTCCTCCCGTCAGAGCTGATAACACAAGCACACAACACAAAAAAGAGTTTCAGACCATGCTGTAAATTTGATAAAAGCAAATTTCTACATAATTAGGAGAATAAGGACATGTTTGTCATAATGACAAATAGCTACAGAATGGCGAAATGATACAATCATCACCACCATCTCCTGATGCGCGCACACACACACACACACACACACACAAACACACACACACACACATTCATGCACATACTGTTTTGAGATTTGTTTACCCAGATAACACAATGTGTGTGTGTGTGTGTGTGTGTGTGTGTGTGTGTGTGTGTGTGTGTGTGTGTGTGTGTGCTTCCCCAACACCTCTGGGTGATTAACAGTTCTTACTTCTGCTCAAGAAATTCCTTCCACCATAGACTAACATTTGCATTTAGTGTAGTGTTTAATGTTTAACTGAGTCAAAAGTTCACTGGCACCTTTTTTGTGCAGCCTTTCTGCTCAAACTTCCCCATTAGGACATTTTAGTGTTGGGAAAATATGCGGCACAAAGACAGCAGGCATACAGAAATAATTATATCACCTGCAAAATCCATCTATTTTTTATCAGTTAAGTTAAATTACAGACAAATCTTCTTTCTTTTTTTTAATTTCTTTTTTTACAGATTTGGACCCTTGCAGTTTTGGCATGTCAATATACAAATGAATGTTTTATTTTGTATTATGAGAAATCAAATTCCAGACAATCCAGACGAGTGTTTGTCTGTGTGATCTAATGAATCACAGTATTCTCACGATTCACTAAACATAATCATTTTGGTTAAAATAATGCCGTTAATGCGTGATTAACCGTATCACATCAACACCAGTGTGATTTTATTCCCAAATGTGTCAAATACATTCACAGTCTTGATTTAAAAAAAACAGAATAAACCATTTCATTCCACAAATCTATTCTAGACTATGGTTCATAGCTGTTAAGGTTCATTAGGCAAGTCATCACATTAAGGCATGCAGCAAAATCCCCCAAGCCAAATGAACACCTACAGTACTGACTTAACTCTCACTGTGCCAAATTAACACCTACAAATAATTTAGTGTTAATAGGTGCAAGAGTCAAATACTACAAAAGTTACAGATGAAATTAATCACTATGTGTTACAACTTAATACAGTAGGTGGTATTTAGACAGTAAATGTCAAATTAACTTTATTAAAACAACCCTGTAGTTTGGTGCATAAAAAGAAATAGTGCACTAACTTGATGCGTCCTTGTCATCTGCGAAGGTGACCTGGACGGAGTGGCCATTGTTAATGATGTCCAGGGAGACAGATGGATCATAATGCAGTTTAAGTGGCCTGAGCTTAGGGTCATATTCAGCCTCACTAGTCACAATGTCGATGGGAGATTGGCGGGGTCCATTAGCTATCGGAAACTTCTCGTGCCATGTGTCTGGTCCTGCAATGACAAATGAGGGAATATTAAAAAATCACAGCATCAGTGAATCAGCAGCACACCCAGCAAAAATGCTAAAGTAAAACCACATCCACTGGGACAAAATGAGTCCTGTAAAATTACTGCAGTAACCTCTGTAGTCTAACTAGGGGCTGTGGAGGCCAATGGGATAAAAATACAATGTTCACCATTGGCCTCCACGGTTGTCAAAATGCAGGAGTAAATTCAGTACCACAGAAGTGAATTTAGTACTGAAGGAGGAAATTTAGCATCAAAGGAGTAAATTCAGCATTAAAGGAGTAAATTCAGCATTAAAGGAGTAAATTCAGTGCCGCAGGAGTAAATTCGCATTGCAGCAGTGAATTCAGTACCACAGAAAAATTCAGTACTGTGGTAGGGAATTCAGCATTAAAGGAGTAAATTCAGTGTTTCAGGAGTAAATTTAGCAATGAAAAAGCAAATTTAGTACTGCAGAAATAAATTCAGTACTGTCGGAGTAAATTAAGCATTAAAGGAATAAATTCAGTACTACAGGAATAAAGTTAGCAATAAAGGGGTACATTCAGTGCCGCAGGAAAACTCAGTACTGCAGGAGAGAATTCAGCATTAAAGGAGTAAATTCAGTACTGCAGGAATAAAGTTAGCAATGAAGGAGTACATTCAGTACTGCAGAAGTAAATTAAGCATTAAAGCAATAAATTTAGTGCCGCAGGAGTGAACTCAGCACTGAAGGAATAAATGCAGCACTGCAGGAGTGGATGGAACACTGAAGGAATGAACGCAGCAGTGCGGGAGTGAGTGCGATGTGGAGAGGTTTTTTTGCTGGCGCGTGAACAAGGTCACGGAAGATGACGCGCGGTCAGTGCATGGGAATCTTTCACTCATCCATTCATTACAAGTGTAACTCCGGGGTATGAGCGCTGACAGAGAGCTGTGAGAGACTTACCGTTATCTGCTCCGTATCCCCAGTCGTGAGGCATTGTCACACTTAAACCGGATTGAAGTGGCTCGGCTTGCGTAAATGCCTCGAGCGCGTAAAGCGGAGTGACTGAGAGCGGACCGCCGCGGTTTATATAGCGAGCCGCTACACACCACTCCGTGATCCCCCTCACACACACACACACACACACACACACACACGCAAAGCAAGCAAAAATCAGTAAGAGGAGGAGGTACTAGCGCAATCGATGATGACACGCTGTCTCTGTGTGTCTCTCTCTCTCTCTCACTGTCTCTCTCTCTGTGTCTCTCTCTCTCTCTCTCTCTCTCTGTGTCTCTCTCTCTCTCTGTGTCTCTCTCTCTCTCACTGTCTCTCTCTCTCTCTCTCTCTGCGCTCCGTCCTGCGTCTGTACAGATGGTTATAGCCGACTGTATGTGACCTTTAACTGTACATTGTGTCGTCCTTCAACCTAATGTCTATTCATTGCTTAAGCCTTGTAGGCTTGTAATTACTACTCAAATGAGTAAATAAAAAATGCCGAGTATTCAAATGGCTTTACAGTAAATGAGACATCCCGAGCAGTAATCCTCTAAAATGTCTCATAAACCACATTTAAAGCAATCTTTAACGCCATCTGGTGGAGAGAGAGAGAGAGAGAGACTGGATGTTAACTCACTCTCACTCACTCATCATCCATCTCTTTATCCTGTGTACTGTACTGGGTACACTGGAGCCTTAGGGGTACACCCTGGACGGGTGTTCCACACACTCATTCACGCACTACGGCAATTTGGAAACACCCGTTGCATATGGTTGATAAAATTCTAAGGAAACTTTGACTAAGCGAAGAGTTTCTCCTCTGCTGATGCAAAAGGCCGGGGTTCGATTCCCAGTCATTGGATGCAGTGCCCGTCCCAAGCCAGGATAAAATGGCAGGATTGCCTTAGGAAGGACTTCCAGCATAAAACCTGTACCAAGTTGTTGTCCTGATCAGATGGTTCACTGTGGCGACCCCTCGATGGGAGCAGCAAACCCAGAGGAAACCCACCAAGTAAAACTCCACACAAAGACCCAGAGGCGGGAATCGAACCCGGACACTAGAGGTGCAACAAAACAGTGCTAATCACTAAACCACCATGCTGCCGTTCAATCTTAGTAATGTGAGTAAATTTTATACAACTAAGCAATTCCCTGTTCCAGCATAGCAGTGTCTCCATGCACAAAGTGACCTCCATGAAAACCTGGTGTGTTAAGGTTAAAGTGGAAAGAATGTTCAAAAAGCACATATTTTATGGATGTAATAGGCAAAAGGAAAACTTTTTTGGCAGTATAGTGCACATTACATCAGTATCTAAACTTCATTTAATTTAGAACATTTTATAAGCTACATTATTAACATTTGTAGTTTTACTTTACTTGGATTTGCTTTTACAAGGTGCTGCTTCTAGTATGTCATTATTTCTATAGTAGTAATACTGCCTACCTAATACCCTTATAGTTATTTGGTGTCTTTATTGTCATTGCTTTTCCCAGTAACATAACTTTTCTTGTAAAAAAGAAGCTGGTGAAAAAATGACTGTAAATAACCGTCATTCCATAACTGACAACAGGAACTTAACTGTTTTGTGGATGTTCCACAATACAGCAGAACCTCGGCACATAAATATCCTAATTAAAAATATCCAAAATATAAATTTTGCAAGAATTAATAAATGATCATATGTGTAATATGTATAATAATTGTATGTCCAGGAACCGTTCAAAACTAGTTGCATTAGTGGAAAGCCAAGCGAAGCAGATTTAGGAATTTAAAAAAAATAATTCATCTTGCGGAAGCTTTTTCAAAAGAATCAACCCACGATACTAACATTGCCTTTGGCATGCATTCAAAACATTGTAACATTGGTAATATTTTTTGTGGCTGGATGTAAAAAATTAATATTGCAATACAAATTTTTGCCCTAAAAACTCACCTCCAGAACTAATTCAACTTGCCAAATCAAATGATGCGAATCACTAAGAGGACTTCAATACCAGATCGGTTGTGGCCCGGGTTAACAACGACCGCCATCGGTGCCGTTGACCTACAGGGTGCTTGTGGAAATTGGTAGCAAGGCTAAAAGCTTAGGAGCAGGGTTCAAGTTGTTTTACCATGGTGTGGGAAGGAAAAGAAATGGAGTAGGAGTCATCCTGAAAGAGTAAGAAATGTTCTAGAGGTGAAAAGAGTATCAGAAAGGGTGATGAGTCTGAAGCTGGAAATTAATGGTGTGATGTGCAATGTTGTTAGTGGTTATGCCCCACAGGTAGGATGTGAGTTAGAAGAGAAGGAAACATTCTGGAGTGAGTTAGATGAAGTGATGCAGAGCATCCGCAGAGGTGAGAGAGTGGTGATTTGTGCAGATTTTAATGGACATTGGTGTAGGGAACAGAGGTAATGAGAATGTGATGGGTAGGTTTGGTCTTCAGGACAGGAACGTAGAAGGACAGATGGTGGTGGACTTTGCAAAGCGGATGGACATCTTTTGTCGACGTGACTGCAAAGTATTGCTGGGGGAAAGTGTAGCCAGACAACACAGGATAGTGGTGTGTAAAATGAACCTTAAGGATGGAAATGTAGTGACAGGTGCCAGAAGGGTGATGGGAAGATGGAAGGAGTACTTTGAAGAGTTAATGAATGAGGAAAATGAAAGAGAACGAAGAGTAGAAGATGTGACTGTTGTGGAGCAGAAAGTAGTAAAAATCAGTGAGAGTGAGGTGAGGAGGGCGTTAAAGAGGATGAAGAGTGGAAAGGCAGTTGGTCCTGATGACATACCTGTGGAGGTATATTTAGGAGAGGTTGCAGTAGAGTTTCTGACTAGTTTGTTTAACAAGGTTTAACAAGATCTTGGAGAGTGACAGAATCCCAGAGGAATGGAGAAGTGTATTAGTGCCAATCTTTAAGAACAAGGGAGATGTGCAAAGCTGTGGCAACTACAGAGGAATAAAGTTGATAAGCCATACAGTGAAGCTTTGGGAAAGAGTAGTGGGAGCTAGGTTAAGGGCAGAGATGAGCATTTGTGAGCAGCAATATGGTTTCATGCCTAGGAGGGGTACATCAGATGCAGTATTTGCTTTGAGGATTCTGATAGAGTAGTACAGAGAAGGTAACAGGTAGTTGCTTTGTGTCTTTGTAGATTTAGAGAAAGCGTATGACAGTATGAGAGCTGTAAGACAGTGGTGAGTGAGCTGTAGGTGTGACAAAAGAGTTCAAGTTGGAGTTGGGTCTGCATCTAGGATCGCCTCTGAGCCCCTTCTTGTTTGCTATGGTGATGGACAGGATGACAGATGAGGTTAGACAGGAGTCTCCATGGACTATGATGTTTGCAGATGACATTGTGCTTTGTAGCGAGAGCAGGGAACAGGTGGAGGTTCCCTCTGGAAAGCAGGGGAATGAAGGTTAGCCGTAGCAAGACAGATGACATGTGTGTGAATGAGAAGATTCACCTAAGTGAAATTGTAAGGCTACAGGGAGAAGAGGTAAAAAGAGTGCAAGGGTTTAAGAACTTAGGGTCAACGGTCCAGAGCAATGGACAGTGTGGAAAGGAGGTGAAGAGGCGGGTACAGGCAGATTGGAATGGGTGGAGAAAAGTGTCAGGTGTGTTATGTGACAAAAGAGCATCAGCGAGAATGAAAGG
Source organism: Clarias gariepinus (assembly GCF_024256425.1). Classification (NCBI taxonomy): domain Eukaryota; kingdom Metazoa; phylum Chordata; class Actinopteri; order Siluriformes; family Clariidae; genus Clarias; species Clarias gariepinus. The sequence continues at coordinate 7,660,918 of NC_071103.1, read as the reverse complement.
AAAGGTGTACAGGACAGTGGTGAGACCAGCGATGCTCTACGGCTTAGGGACAGTGGCACTGAAGAAAAGACAGAAGACAGAGTTGGACAGGTAGCAGAGCTGAAGATGTTGAGATTCTTCTTGGGAGTGACGAGGATGGATAGGATCAAGAATGAGTTCATCAGAGGGACAACCCACGTTAGATGTTTTGGAGATAAAGTCAGAGAGGCCAGATTGAAGTGGTTTGGACATGTTCAGAGGAGAGATGGTAAATATATCGGTAGAAGGATGCTGAGGTTTGAACTGCCAGGCAGGAGGTCTAGAGGAAGACCAAAGAAGAAATGTATGGATGCAGTGAGAGAGGACATGAAGTTAGTTGGGGTGAGAGAAGAGGATGCAGAGGACAGGGTTAGATGGAGGCAGATGATTCGCTTTGGCGCCCCGTGAAAGGGAACAGTCTAAAGACAAAGAAGAAGAAGAACGAATTTAATTTGTATGCCGAGATTTTGCTACCAGAGTATGCCACCATAAGTGCATACACCATACACTTATGGTGTATGATGGATCATTGTGTGATTAATGGCAAAATTGCAATTGTGGTGGTGTAAGAGAAATAAATCATATCATGATGAGCTGTTGTAGAAAACTAATCAACTTAGGGGTGTTAACAAGCTTCAAACTTCCATTACAACACAACCTTTTAGCTCACCAAACAGTTATAATGTCATGTCGTGACCCATTCTTTACAGAGATACCCATTTTATCTTCTAAACAAGAAGGGGAAATGTGTTAAATTTAGAAAGTTAGATTTGTGTGAGAAGACTGAATGCAGATTTGCGCAGGTCTATAGTGGACTGTGTAACAGCAGGGGGCAGTAGTGCTCGTTGCTCTAAGTCATCGGCCAACACTGAGCAGCAGAAGAAGGTACTTGGGCACTGACGCTAAACACGTGTTCTGTGACAGTGTCGGGGGATATCAGCTGTAAGTACTAGCGTTTTCAAAGCTTATTTTTTCTAGTGCTTGTTGTTTAGATTATTTCCACACGTAGACAGCTCTTCTATGGCCATCCGTTCAGCTAGAAGTCTTCACTTGAGTCTCTTTTAGCTGTCCAGTTCGACTCCCAGAACGGGCTGTTTACAACCCGACACAGATGACCACTTTCTAGCGTAGTGCCCCTAGCGGACATCACGGTGAACTACATCCAATATGGCTGAAAATGGCTTCTAATAAGCGACTGTCTCGATGTAAACAAACAGCTGCACCAGTAGATATTAGTTAGAAATGCTAAACTTTATATCGTTAGTTTATATTTTCTCAGCTGAAATAACAGCTCTGTAGTGGTAGAAGTGAATTTTAATGCGCTGGAGTCGTTTTAGGACAAATCAAATTAAAATTTTATTTGACCTATCAATTTTTTTCTTTTATCTTCTTAAAAATTGTAAGCCTAATTTTTAACTTTAACATTTACTTACTTCTACAAACTCTTGTCAGCTCTGACACAGAGTTTGTACAGAGTAAGTTTGACATGATTTCCTCTAGGGCTGCTGGACTCTAAAGTGGTCTATTCACTATTTCTGTTTTGCTAATGACATTTTTTTTTTGTTCAGGAAAACATGGCTAAAAATAAACAGAAGGGCAAAAAGCAGCAGAATGTCTTTCAAGTGGCTAACAAGCAGTCCAAGCCCAAGTCCAAAACTAAGCCTGTGAAGACTTCATTAAAACATGTAAGCGTGTTGATCTGAGTTCATAAAATCCTCTACGTTATAAAAGTCGAACATGATGTTTCAGACCAGATCACATCAAGTCAGTGAATAGAATCGGAACGGTAGGATTGGTAATGCATAGAGGATTGTATATAAGTAATAATAACAATAACTGAAAGAAAAAGTTAATTGCGTATAGCAAAACTATTTAAATGTAATTGTTTACCAGAAAACTTGTTTGCTGAAAATGTGTGTACTTTCTGCAGAATTGGATTTTCAGTTTCAACTTCTCTTTTTTTGACATGCAGTTGAATAAGAATGATTTGAGAACTGATCATTTTGTTGTGCTTTGAAACATGAGATTTGACACATCATTCTCTGGTATTTTGGCCAGATAAACACCCTGAAAAAGGAGAAAGTGGAGAACTTGAACCAGGTTTTCTCTGAGGTACAGAGGGACATGAAAAGTATTTCAAAATCTACAGCCAAAGAAACCAAAGGAAAAACAACGGTAATGTGTCTTATCATGTCTTTTACACAATATCACCATTGCCATTTGTGACATTTGATGATTTGATTGGGGGAGGGGCATCACTGCAACCTGCCAGAATGGAATATCTTTAAATTCAGACAGTATAGTATGGTTATACTCATGTAAGCGTCATGGTGTCAAAACATTTGTCTTACAGATCGCGAGGCAGAAGCCACAGGAGTCTGTGAATGTGGATGGAGCTGCTCAGCTGTTCGCTCAACTTTAGTCACACACATCATTTCAGGACAAAGTCGTGTCTCTCAACAAGATACATAACATGAAGCCAGCTATTTAAAAATGATGCCTGGCTCTAAGGAATTCTCCAGCTGTAGGAAAATGATCTGAGGATTCAGAGTCCCTGTAATAACTGTGTTAACAATGGAAAGACTGTATATTAAACAACAGCTGATATTCAAGCCTGAATGGCAGGTCCATAAAAGAAATGTCTCTGAATTAGCATTTTATGTCACGTTTTTAAATGCTTTTTAAAAACGTTTAAAAAATTTGTCACGTGACATAAATGTTTTATGTCACGTTTTTAAATGTTTATTATTGTCGAAAAAAAATTATTATTAGTTTTTATAATTATAGTCTTTTGAACGATATTTTCTATGTTTATAAACTTAAAAATGTAATAGTAGATTTAAGGCACCTGTGATGCTCAAGCTTTTATTAAATTATGCATTAAGGCCTTTATGGCTGCTAAGGTGCACCAGGAAAGTCCTTAATGGATACAGGATGAAACGTTCTGCAGTTTGTCCTTTTCAGACTGCTGCAGGTCCATTGCCTAGTTTAAAACATTTGTGTGAAAAAGGTGTCTCCTGAATCAAAAGCCACCAGCCAGTCTGTTCTGGGCTAGTGTGTCTTGTCCCAGAGTGCCATTTGACTCCAATGAGGAGAACCAGTTTTACAAGGAGGTAATTTATCACTGAAAAATTGCCCCGGAAACCTTTGCCTGCCTGATTTTTTTTCCACATAAAACTTTTCCCTCTGATAGCCTCACATTCCATATGCCCCTGTATCCTCTGATTCAGGCATACCTCTTTAAGATTTTATAACTCCAGTGGGTTAGGTTCTGTGCTATTTCATGTAAAGAGAATGCATTATTATGAATTAAGGCAAATGATCAGGAACTAGATCTGGATGAGATCTGAACAAGAAAATAATTTGGATAGACCTCTTTATTCTGAATGCGCTGTTCTGTTGGGATAGTGCCTTCGTCCATGAAGCAATAAACAACTTTGGTCAAAGTGGCAACTTTTTTGGGGTCTGAAATCAGTGAGGCTTTAACCACTGAAAAGTCAATGATGGGTGTGTAACTTGTTCATCAGGTTCAGTGATCATGAAGCTCTGATCAGGCCTGTGGAGCTTCAGAGAATGCCTGAGTGTTGATGTGGCCTGACAGCCGTGTGACTGGTTCTCTCTGTCCTGCTGTCTGTATGATTTCAAAGCCTGAATTCTCCTTTCTAGAGCCTTTATCCACAACCCCAAGGACAGCCTAGGCACAAACCTGCATACTAAGTCAACTATATATATACTGTACCTTTATTTGGGGTTTGTTTACTCTTAAAACATGATAACCTGCAATAAATCTGTTTACTATTGGTTAGAAAAGGGCTAGACCCTGAAGTTTTTACTGAGTATAAAACTTGCACATGTATTACTTTGTCCAAAGCAACTATTCCGACACAAGTAACTGAATAAAGACATTTTGCCTCTTAAAAACAATGTCTTATAAATGTATATTAAAAAAGCATGGTTACTACTTATTTAGTAAAGTACGAGCATAAGTACCTGTCATTGACTGGAAGAGTTTGTAGAAATAGTTAAAAGGTTAAAGCTAAAAATAAGCTGATGAGCTTTAAAGCAATCAGTGATATTATTTCAGGTTGAAGCCCAAGTACGTCTGTCTTTATGTACAGCAGAACTGTTTAACTTAAAATTTTGTAAGGTTGAGTTTCTTACACCTAAGGTAAGATACTCAACCTTCTTTCGTCGTCAGCCACAGATTACCTGTTTGGTAATCAGAGAGTGAATCACAGACGAGAAATTGAAAAATTAGATCAGATAAAGATGAAGTTTTGTTTTAAAACAACTCCAGTGTATTAAAATTCACTTATATCACTTCACCACTGTTATTTCTCTGATAAAATATTCAGTATAACTTTTCTAATTGTCGAATGTGCAGTATGCTGTCAAAACTTTTACAAATGCTGTTTACAATTTGGCACATAACTGCTCATATCTTAAAAAAAATTTTTTTTTAATTAATGGTGCAGGTTTAACTTTAAGCAAATACCAAATTTTCATTTAATTCTGACATACAAAACATACAGAATTTTTTCTGAGATTGGTTTCGGTTCCTCCAATGTATGAAACGTAAAAATATTGAAAGAGTGAGTTCTAATCGATGTACAGACAAAACGTTTCTTCTATTTATATAGATGTTGTTTCGAGTGGCATGTTTCATGGTGGCGTAGTGGTTAGCGCTGTCGCCTTGCACCTCCAGGGGTCGGGTTCGATTCCCACCTCTGGGTCTGTGTGCATGGAGTTTGCAGTGTTCTGCCTGTGCTTGGTGGGTTTTCTCCAGGTGCCATGGTTTCCTTCCAAAGACATGCAGGTTCTGACATGCAATGGCATTTCCAAATGGCCCGTTTCGGTGTGTGTGTACCTCTTTTCCTGAGATAAAGCGATATACTGATGTTCGGGGCTATTTATGGTTAATCTTCTTGTGCGCCCTCTATCGGTAGAGCAGGAGCTGTCTAAAATAGACGTCATCGTTAACCAGGTCCTTAAAGAGACATAAAATAGTAAGAGACAATCGCGTCGTCTGCAATGCATTAGTTCCGAACAGTGTATGTAACCGAAATTTGTTTTAATCAGAAGATTAATAATTGTGAATTAATATAAATACTTTATACATTTAAATATATAAATCGTTTTAACATTTTGGAACAGAGTGTATGTTTGCATAAACCTTCTAGGACCTATTTAATGGTACCAAGATTTGCAGGTTTCCCCGCACACACACACACACACACACATACATAGGATGGTTTCAGTTAAAGCCGCTCCCAGCCCAAATATGCCTGCAGGAGTCGAGCCTTGGTCCTGATCGGCTCCGGTAGCGTGAACCCGGGTGCTGTTCGGCGCTTTAGCGTGAGCGGGTTGCGGACACAGCGGCGCTCCGGCTCGACATGTCCGGCGTGGCCGCTGCTGCTGCTGTCGGGGGCGCCGGCGGCTCGGGCGCGGCGTGCGGGGCTTCGGGGTTCGCCGGCCGGCTGCCGAGCCGCGTTTTGGAGCACATTTTCTCTTATTTGGACCTATCGGACCTGATGCGCTGCTCGCTGGTGTGCCGGCACTGGAGCCGCTGTCTGGCGGATGAAAACAGCGAGGTGTGGCGGAGTCAGTGCGCGCGCCTGCTCAGCGAAGAGGCTCTGCGCTCCGACATCCTCTGCAACCTCGCCACTTACAAAGATAAAGTGAGCCGTAAACACACACACACACACACACACACACACACAGCTGCGTTTTATATCTGAAGCTTCTTATTCTCTTGTTGTGCTGCATTACTTGTGAGCTCAAATCTCTCGCTAGCTTTCGCGCTACACGGATTTGTAGCCTGGGAGCTAACCTTGTGTGTGTGTGTGTGTGTGTGTTGTGGTAAGTGTGTGGATGAAGTGTACACAAGAGCCACAAAAAAAACACTTCGTCACTCTTTTAAACACTAGATACAAGGTAGCGCAGACAAAACGCACAGCAGTTCGGCTCCGTTCATGACGTCATTTGTAAATAGTACAGAATCTGTTACATTGTTTCATTACACGACGTCACTGCGCTGTACACGTGACTCGGAGCAACAACACAAGAGCAATAACACAATTATCGGGAATATATTGGAATCACCGCAGTGTTGCGAGTGTGTGTGTGTGTGTGTGTGTTTAGGGGGTTAAGTTATCCTTGAATGAAATACCCAGAACACCAAAACCTAATAAATAATGTTGCAATGATTTGATAAGATCTACATCATCATTCCTTTCATCTTTGTAGAGGAAAAGTTGATCTCTTTAAGTAGACACACACGACAAAATGTGCACTGTTTATTTATACCATTTTAGTTCTAATTAATAAATTAATGTTAAAATGACCATAATTAAAGGTAAAATAGCCAATAGTGCCTGCTGTATGTCAGAGTATTTAGTTATGCCAACAGAGTGGGACATAATGCTGCATTCAAACCCTAAAGAACCAGTCGGCCATAACATTATGACCATGGTCTGTGTGTACGGACACATTTCTATCACACCGAGAATTAACCTTTTCCTCAATTTGATCTACAGTAGCACCTCTATTGGATCGGACTACACGGGCCAGCCTTCACCCACATGTGTGACCCTGTCGCCAGTTCCACCGGTTCTTCTTCCTCGGATCACTTTTGATACGTCCTGACCACTGCAGACCAGGAACATCCCACAAGACCTGCAGTAATGGAGTTGCTCTGACCCATTACAATTTGGTCCTACTAAATGTCATTCAAATCTTTTTGCTTGCCTATTTTTTTCAACACATCAGCTTCAGGAAAAAATTTTCACTTGCTGCCTAATATATCCTGCTCACTTCCAGTCACATTGTAACGAGATATTGAAAATGTAGCTACTGCAAGAAGGGACAAATTGTAAAGGCTAGCCAACCGGGTCAGAGCAAATCCAAAACTGCAGGTCTTGTGGGATGTTCCTGGTCTGCATTGGTCAGGACATACCAAAAGTGATCTAAGGAAGGAAAACCGATGAACTGGCAGGTTCGTGGGTGGGCAAGGCTCACTGATGCACATGGGGAGTAAAGTCTGACCTGTGTTGTCCGATCCAATAGAAGCGCTAGTATAGATTAAATTGATGAAAAGGTTAATGCTGGTTGTAATAGATAAGTGTCCGAACACACAGTGCATCACTGTTATGGTGGCAAAAAGTGGGACCTACTTAATACGAGGCGGGTGGTCACAATATTATGACTGATTAGTGTGTGTGTCAATTTATCATGTTACATGGGGGGGGGGGATAAAACCTTTGGCATTAATTTATATTAATGTCTTAAGAACTACCTGTGCTTGCGATTAACATTGGAGATATCATAAAGTCTTGGAGTAGAGTGTCATAAGGGTATTGATCATATCTATGCCATATTTTTAAAGGGCTCACTGAATTGTCTGATACATGAAATTTCTTCTTCTTTCTTTTGTGTCTTCAGTTGAAGTCATTCCAGCACGCGCTGAGCTCCCACGACTGCTCCAGGAACGTGTACGTTAAGAAAAACGGGTTCACGCTCCACCGCAACCCGATCGCTCAGAGCACCGATGGCGCTCGTGCAAAAATTGGTTTCACGGAGGGCCGACATGCCTGGGAGATCTGGTGGGAAGGGCCACTTGGCACCGTGGCGGTGATCGGCATTGCAACCAAAAGGGCACCCATGCAGTGCCAGGGCTATGTTGCACTGCTTGGAAGCGATGATCAGAGCTGGGGCTGGAATCTCGTTGATAATAACCTGCTTCACAACGGAGAGGTCAATGGAAACTTCCCACAGTGCAATAACGCGCCCAAGTACCAGGTAAGCTGGCATTATTCCTGCCATGAGCCAGTTCATTGGTGCCGCACAATGAATCACATCAAAATCCCAATCGCAATATGCACCGTTGCAATTATTTTAATTATTTAAAAGGTACATATGATACATTTATGTAGGGATTATCAATAATGTATTTATTATTTAATACTTTTCAGTTGATAAATAATTAGTGGGAAACATCCTCTTAATAAGACCATTACAAAGTGTATCACAGTTTAAAATCATGCAGTCCTACAGTTTTTATTCAAGCAGATTCAGTTGTTCTGTGTCTCCAAATCTTTTTATCTAATGAGACTGAGTAAGCTAGAGAACTAGGTTTAAAAACATCACCATTCCCTAATTAAGGAACCATTTCATTTAATCAGGCAGAGCAATAACCACTTATTATATCTTATTTAATCTGTATCACACGAGAGGGAGTGCTGTAGTACTAAATATCAGAATGGTGGTGATGTGGATGTCTGCATGGCACTAAATTTAATAGTCGATTAATCGTTGCACCCCTAGTTAGAAGCTATTTAACCCTAATATATGACTTTAAAACAGTTATTAAGTGTTCATGTAATGTCATGAGATGTGTTTTCCTGCTGAAAGTGCTTCTGTGATTTGGTTTTGAATGCGGGTTTACACAGGTAGCTGCTCTTCCCCCATTACTCCTATCAGACCCATTTCACTCGTGCTGCAACCGTCAGTTTGTGTAGTTAACGGTTATTATAACTTTCTGTGCTGTGGAGTGACACACATGCTCTACATCACCACTCACGGAAGGTCTCTTGTCCAATCAGATTAGTCAGTCGGAACTAACTAATGTATAATTATATTTATCAGGTGTAATATTTAAGTCTGTGACGTTGAGGATGATACAGAATCAGAATCCACTATAAAGCTGGGATGCAGTGCTGCCACTAGTCAATGAAGGGTCTGTTAGAATTGCTGTAGGGTTTTCTAGGAAAATTTTAATAGTGATGGGCAAGGATCATTTACGAGTGACGGAAAAAATGTACAGTCATATCTACAAACAATGATTATAGTGTTTCTTTATTAAAATATTGTGATAATCATTTTAGTCTGATTTTATATTTGTCTGATTAAAGCTGTACGAAATTTTAAGCATAAATGTTTCATTTATGTTGTATGTAGCATCTTGGTCCTGGAGGAACAATGCTCGTGTTACTAAACTGTATATGGTTCGAATGACCAAAACCTACTTGAACTAAAGAAGAGTTGAGGTTGGTGGACTCGGACTAAGTTCTGGCAGCGGCAAAAGACTGCACTTAAAATCTCAGCAAGTGAGCAGGGCTTAAAAGTGACCGGCTAATTAGCGCTCAGATCTGTAACTCTCGTCACTCTTGTAAGTCTGAGTGCTGACTGGGACAGGAGTTTAGTAACTCAGTGGTTCAGGCTTTGGACTATGGTTTGGAAGGTCCCAGGTTTAAACCCCACATCCACCAAGTTGCCACTGTTGGGCCGTTGAGCAAGACCTGGAACCCTTAACGGTTTTAATGTAAGTCGCTCTGGATAAGGGCGTAATGCCATAATGTTAATGTAACCAGTATGGCAGTAACTCTCCTCATTGTGCAATGAGAACCCATGATCACAGTGTGTTAGAGGAATATATTGTGATCATCCCATATGTTGTGAAGCGCAACAGTCGTAAAGTCGGCTCACACAGTTTTAAGTCACCATCCTGCTTTATACACTCTTTATCTGAAATGGTCTGGTCAGAACTGAACAAATCGTACAGTTGAACTGTGTGTGTGTGTGTGTGTGTGTGTGTGTGTGTGTGTGTGTGTGTGTAGAATCAGTAAAAATGTACAGAAGGCCGTTAGTTTGAGGGTCTCATTCAGTTGCCACTTGATAATATTCTTGTTTGTTTTCTAATAAACATATAGTTTGATATTTATTTCTGAGCATATTTATTTCTAATAAATTTCAAACCATAATAGAATAAATGAAAAGAATAACTTTATCTAACTAATCAATTCGTCACACTTCAGTTTCTCTATATAGATATCGATGGATATTTGCACATTGCTTTAGAGGACTTGACCTTGACCTTGAACATGACTCTTCATACTTCTTGACCTTGAACAGGAAATCTTTTAACCGCCTGATTTATGAACCCTTGATTGCTATTTGTTTATTTTCTTCCAGATTGGAGAGCGGATACGTGTGATTCTAGACATGGATGACAAGACGCTGGCGTTCGAGAGAGGGTTCGAGTTTCTCGGCGTGGCGTTCAGGGGACTTCCCAAGACCTGTCTCTTCCCAGCCGTTTCGGCAGTTTACGGTAACACTGAAGTCACGATGGTGTACCTTGGAAAACCTCTAGATGGCTGAGGAGCATCTCGGTGCCATGCTGACAAAAACCAAATGCCAAGGAGACATCCAGATGGCGTAATGAAGACTCTGAGCCAGTGTGAGAGCTGATTCATCTGGGCAGAAACGTGCAGATTATAAACTGGGATTATGGATGAGACTCTTCAAAGCATGCCTCTGTGAATTAAGGACGTCTCTGGATAGCTGAGGACAATTGTTTTTAAAGCTGATTTTAATGTAATTTATGAATAGACATTGGGCTGCGTCCCATTTATAGTTAATTAATCCAGCCTGATTCAGTGACGGGTTTGAAGCATTAACCAGGGTCACAGAATGCATTTATAACATGTTACAGTGATGAGGGACTGTAATTATTGCGTTTATACGATAAACTGAATGGTTTTAGAATTTTACTTAATTACAACCCATATGTTGGCAAATGACGTGCCGAAAACAATGTTCCAATTACCTCTACAAATGCAAGCCTGCTTCACTAGAGTTAGTGCTTTGCATGCAGTGTAGTTGAAGCTGTCTGTTGCCATTGGTGTTTGTGCAGGAAATCCAAAAGAAATTGTCACATTACTGTAATACTTAATCGTGATGTACTAGTCTATGATATTAATTTATTAGGTTTTATCCTTGATATCATTAAGTTTATGGGACCGGTAAATAAACTATATGGTGCCAGTCTGGTTGAACTTTTCTACCTTCTTTTTCTTGTTGTTGTTGTTTTTTTTAAATCAGTCCTGCAACGTTTCAGTGGAACTGAGGGTTTGTGTTTTTGCTGCCACAAGGGGGTATCTGATGCACAGTTATCAAATAATCTAACCACGCAGTCTGAGGTTTCTGCACACTGATCCACACCACATACAGCAGCAGGAGGCGGAGAAGATGTGGACGGTGTTATAGAGAGGAGTTAATTGTTGTGTTGATTTAATAAAGCAGAGAAGAATGAGAAGAATGGGATCAAGTACAGTTGAGTGCAATTGTCCCCTGGGTTACTGATGGGAAAAAATAATAATAATAAAATAAATAAATAAATAAATAAATAAATATATATATATATATATATATATATATATATATATATATATTATACATACACTACTGTTTAAAAGTTTGGGGTTACATTCTAACTCCATGATGGTTCCTGATTGCTGAAGGCGTTCAAAAAACGCATTTATCTCCTTTGAACAGTTAATGGTGAAATGTATCTGCTACTTCTGCTCTGTAAAGACTTCATAACGCCTCTAACCTGAGGTGCTGTTCATTGGTCATTTTTCAGGCTGATAACTCTAAATGAACTTCTCGTCTGCGGCAGAGGTAGGGTTTGGTCTCGCCCTCCTGGGATGGCCTTCATGAGAGCCAGTTTCATTATGGTGCTCGACGGATTTTGCAAATGCACTTGCAAGAACTATGACAGAAATGCTGACCTCTGTGTCTTAAAATAACAACTAACTGTTGTTTTTGTTGTTGTAACGTAATTACCTAATCCCATACAGTATGTGTTATTTTATAGTTTTGAAATCCCCAGTATTGGTGTAGAATGTAGAAAATAAATCACTAAACAAAAAGAAATTTGCAAGTGACCCCCAACTTTTGAACGGTAGTGTATATACAGTATGTATCTGTGTGTGTGTGTGTGTGTGTGTGTGTGTGTATATATATATACACACACACACATGCACCTCTGTCTTTACTTAGGGCTGCTTTCAGGGGACCAAACCGTTGAAGGGTCTCAATGGAACGAGATCAGGACGAAATCAGTTTAGGCTTCACCATTCAATAAGCGTCTCACTGTAATGAGCTCTGTTGATTGTTAAACCCTTTTCCTAATAAACTTCCAGTACTGGCCCCTGAGAGTCTTATAAAACTGTAAGAAGTGATGAATTTGTCCCCCTGATGGTTGATTTTGGAACTTTTTCTCAGTCTGTGATTGAGGATGTTTCCATTCCATACTCTGTCGTTTACTCTCCGGCTCGTGGTGATGACTCTGTCACCAGTAATGATTCACTTTAACCTTTTCACCTCAACTTTCACCTTCCTTAGAGTATCGCTCCTCTGTGAGTTGTTTCTGCACCAGGTACACCCTCAGAGTACAAAATAAACGAATCACTACTCGCTGCTCAGCTTCTGTGCAAATCACAAGCCGGGCATCAATGTTGCTCACACTGCAGTTAGAAAGGAACTGATGCAACACCTTCACACCTGCACAGCAGTGACTGGGGAGTGACAGTTTGTACAAATGAAACCCACCAAAAATCAGGCAACAGCTACAGAGCAATTGATCAGTGCATGTTTACTTGTGAAAAATGTTTGAAGTGCACAGTTGTATAAGTAGTCAGTTTGCTGGAGTACTACACATTCCCTTAACTGGAACTAAGAGGCCGGAACCTGTTCCAGCATGACGGCGTGCCCCTGTCCATGGGGGCCGGGAGCCTATCCCAGGAGACGTAGTGCATGAGGACAGGATGGTCTGGGTGCCAATCCATTCCAGGGTATACACACACACACACACACACACACACAAACTATGGAGAGTTGGGGACTGTACCCTGAGGAAACACACCTAGTACAGGGGAGGACTCTACACACACACAGACCCAAGGCAGGAATCGAATCGCTACCCTTAAGGTGTGAGGCCACAGTGCTAACCACTACACCACTGTGCCGACCAAGTTTAAACTTGGATGTAAACATCTGTAGAAAGTCCCTTAAAGGCAAGTATATACCGCATGCACTCCTAGGACACTCATAAGAGACTCACCTGTACGCCTACTCGTTCATGCAGATTTCCAATCATATGAACTGTGTCAAAAGCTTCCAGTATTGTTCATCTTAAACATCATATTATAATTTATTAGTATTTTAGAAATGGCTTCTTTTAAGCCTGTAGTTATGGACAGGATAGAAAGAAACTATGGCATGCAGTGTTTAAACCATTAATGCGTTCATAGCACTGTTATCATAGCTAATGTTATAGAAAATGTATATACATTAGGTCCTTGTATTAGTATTTCCATTATTATAACTGTATAAAGGCTTAATGAGGGCTTTCTGCAGCAAAAGAAAAATCCCATGCGCACTTATACTCACCTTTAACACAACTAATGCTGAGATGAAGCATTCAGTCCAACAATGCACAACTCTTTACCCTTAGTATTGATGCTTTAAGTGGCAGACTTTTAACCTGCTTTCTGTCTTTGGCTTGTCTATTTTAAGGCCTGCTGTTTTCAATATGTTGACACATTACCCCATGTGTCCAGGAGGTTACGCAAAATATATGGGCCACATGTTTCATTTTCATTTGATTTCATTCAATGAGTCTTATTTATATATTTGTTTGTTTGTTTGTTTGTTAAAATTTCATAAACCAGACTAATTGAAGTCCAGAGCTCTTCAGGCCATTAAACACATGAAATGCCGTCAGTAGTCTTAGGCACTTGCAGAGGCAGACAAATGTGAAATTCTTCGCACGGATGGTGTGACTACTGGTCCATGAAGGTGGCAGAAAACTTTTTTTCTTTTTTATCTTGTAGCATGAAGTGATGGCTTTCTGTTTTCGACAGGAAGGGTGTGAGCTCTCGGCGGTTTCCTCTTCAGTAGTATCTGACGAGTGAAACCAGTATTGGCTGTCATGGGCGTGTTTCCTTTCAAAGGTTCATGTGGTATATTAAACATGGCTAAAGAAAAGCCATTAAAGTGAAAAGACATGTGAAAGCATGTATTGTCAATATATATATAATATTTTTTTGCTCAATCCTAAGTGTCCATGCAGTTTGATGTGTATTCTGCACAAAAATGTACTGTGACCTCTTGCAGAAATGAAGCATTGTGCTGCAATTCAGGACAAAACAACTCTGTTTATGCTGTATATAACTGGATATAAGTGAAGCAGAACTGCTGTTGCATGATGTAAATGGAGATGTAGCTGTGTGTGTGTGTGTGTGTGTGTGTGTGTGCACTTTGAATCTCACTGTGCGATCTTGACAGCTCTACATGTGACATTGGCTTCCGTTGCGCTCTCTTGCTTCCGCAAATACATATAGAGCTCTCTGCACACTAGCAGAGCACATTAGGCAGTCGGAGGGCGAGGAAGCGGTTCAGGTTCTCCATCAGCTCCTGATGTAGTGATGGTGTGCAGTGAGCCAGGAGCACACCGACCACACCGCCGCGGTAAGAAGCAGCTCTGTCTGTGCACTCTGTCCATTCACTCCAGCTCTATCTAAACCTTGGCTTGTAGATGTTGAGTTAGCGTGCAGCTTGCTTTTTATTGCGCTTTCTGTCCAGATCGCTCCCAAACACCATCTGTGTGAAAGCAACAGTGTGAGTCCGTTGATGTCCGTTGAGCTCATATGTGACAAGTCTGACTAAATCTGAAACGGATACTGCTGGCTTCATTCCGCAACCGCCGAATGAGTCGTGTGTGTGTGTGTGTGCACGTATATATATATATATATATATATATATATATATATATATATATATATATATACACACACACTGTATATATATATATATATATATATATATATATATATATATATATATACGCTACAAAAAACATAAATGTCTACAGGACACACACAAACTTTTTTATATATACATATATAAAAGTGGCCATTCATACCAGATAATAACTACAAAAACTAAATATTATCTATAATAAGAGCGATCAGGGTGGGTTATGTTTTTTCGCCCCCATAACATTTTCTTTTTCACCTCTCTATACATTCCCACAGTTACACTGTTCTTTGCCTTTTTTTAGTTTCTCTACAGTAAAGCATGCAGTCACTTGCTACAGTACTAAAACAAAATAGTGACTGTGAGACAGTAATAAAAATGTTTTTTTAAAGCTATGATTGTAATGCACTGTTAAGGGTTTGATGGGTAATTATGTCGACTTTACTTCTGCATGTTAATCTAATAGACTCTTGTACCTTCATCTTAGTGAGCATGAAAAGATGCCGGGTATCAGAGTCCTTCTCTACTTTGGCTTGGTGGCTTTACTGCCAGCCCTTTGCCATCCTCTCACCTCCTGCATACCGGTAAGTACCATGTAAAGATAGATTATAGTAAAATTATGATAAATGCAAAGGGCATGCAAAATGTGACTGCAACTTTGTGCTCTGAGTAATTTAATAGTTTATCTATAGAATGCCTTTTTATGTCATTTTAAAAAGTCTTATAAGTAAAGTCTCTCTCTCTTTCTCTCTCCAGATTGGAAGGACGGCTACATGTAACAGCCTTGGACTGTCTTCTGTTCCCAGCAACCTGCCACAGCAAATAGAAGAGCTGTTTTTAAACCAGAACATTATTTTTAAATTACCGAATGGATGCCTCTCAAGATATCAGTCCCTTCACACCTTCAGCTGTGCAAACTGTTTATTAAATGAATTGGGTGATCAAGTGTTCTCCAGTTCACCTCTCATAGAGAGCCTGAATTTTGCCAACAACGAACTTCACAAGGACCACACGCAGTTAGTGCTGTCTCTTGGCTCTTTGACCAGGCTACGAATTCTGGATCTTTCTGGCAATGGGCTCACAGAGGACATGGTTTCTGAGCTCTTACAGAACCTCACATCTCTTGAGTTTCTGGATTTGTCCAGGAATGTCCTACTGAGATTGGACGAGTACACATTTAGAGATCTTTATCAGCTCAAAGAACTGAATCTAGAAAGAAATAATTTGTTTGAGATTGATACTGCATTTGATCACTTAAAAAAGCTCACACGGCTTAACTTGGCATTCAATTCTCTGCCATGTCTCACGAAATTTGATATGACTCAGTTGGTGGTACTAAATGCCAGTCACAATCTCATCGAATGGTTTATCAGTAATCAGGACCTCAATGAAACCTTTGAGCTGGAGACGTTGGACTTGTCTGATAACCAGCTCCTGTATTTTCCATTCCTTCCAAACAATAATCGCATTAAAACACTCTTATTACCCAATAACCAAATCCGCTTTCTCGGTGATCTGTCAAATAACACCTTTGTAAACTGGACCAGTAGTGTTGTGTTCTATAACTTGGGTAAAAATGCCAGCAATGTTACAGCGGACCTTTGGAGTGATGACCTTCATGGGGATGTATCTTCTGTGGAATTGCTGGATCTCAGTGTTAACCAGTTGAGATACTTCCCTCTGGGGTTTTTTCTGAAAATGCCCCATCTTCACTGGCTGAGGATAAGGGGCAACTGCCTGGAATCTCTGAATTTAACAGAAGATCTTCCTGTATCTATCTACGAGCTGGATGTGAGCAACAACAGACTTGCTGAACTACATGCACACTCCAGCTCAGTCAATGAACTAAATAAACTTTCACATTTGAACCTGAGCTTAAACAACATACAGAAGCTTCCCCCTGGAGTGTTCACTACTTTCCCCAGTCTCAGCATTGTGGACCTAAGTTACAACACAGTGGGTTTGTGCCATCCTGAAGAGCTACCAAAGACAGACTCTTCACGCTGTGCTCTATGGACAAATCTTTCCTCATTAAAACAGCTCCACATTGCAGGATGTAGCATAGCCAATATTCCACCACATGCATTTGATGGCACGCCACTAACACACCTTGACCTGTCCAACAACCCACACCTGCAGATTGGGCCAGACTGTTTATCTGGTCTCACTGGGACGCTACAACATCTAGGCCTGAGCAACACAGGTTTGCAGGACTTTAACTTTTCTCCATTTCAACAGTTAAAAGTTTTAAACATCTCTAAAAACTCAATATCGGAGATTCCTAAATCTCTAATGACACTGAACTTGAAGCTCCTGGACTTGAGAGACAACATGTTGTCCACTATTAAAGTTGAACACGCTACTGTGCTAGCTAAACAAGTGCAGATTGTTTATGTAAATGGAAATTATTACAACTGCTGCCAGTTAGAATGGTACGAGACATTTAAAGAGTCCAAAACGCTGCACGTTTCTGATCTTTTAGAAGTTACGTGTGTAGACACACAGCAGCGGAGACTTAAAGCTGGTCTTTTTGAGTCCGGCCTGTGTGGGAGCAGAAGCACAGAGGAATCAATTTTCTGGTACATTTTTCTATTTGTTTCTGTTGGTGTATCCATGGTGGGGATCTCTGTCATTTATTTCCTGACTTTCAGACCAAGACTACTGCCACGTGTAATTAAAAAGAAATGTTGGAAGCCCACAACTTATTAAAAAACACAACCAGCAAGCTGGTCAATTAAATCTACACACGCAGACTGATTTTATTTATTGTATTTTTTTTTTAAATAAACAAGTGTCTTGTTTTACCAAAAAAGGATACAGACGGCCAGGTTTGTGTAGAGGCTCTTAACGTGTTTTTGTGCAAAACCCTGACAAAAACAAAGTGCATTAAGGTCAGATTACATTTAGGTTAGAAATTAAATGAAATGATCACAGACTATATGTTGGAAAATGTTACAAAACATTACATAAAAGCACTTATTTTTTGAAGAAAAAAAACAACATCAACAGGTGAAAAAACGTTGGAATAATTTAATAATCATTCAGAGAGGCAAGTTATTTTGTGCCACATAGAACTAAATTAAACAGGTATATTGCCATTATTTATTTTTACTACATTTGCAATAATTTTCAGGAGATGTATTTTGGTTTTTAGTGGTTTTATGATTTGTTGTTTAGATGTGATTACCCCACATAATTAATCCCTTGTGGGATTAATTCTATAATTGTGTACATTTGACAATGTTTTTTTTTTTCAAATACATATATTTTTTCTAAATACCCTACTGTAGTCTAGGGTCAGACCCTGTTTAGTATTTAAAGCCCCTGTTCTTTGTAATTAAAATGTTGAAAAAGTAATAAAAGAAGGCAAGTAAGTAATTGAAATTAGAGACCGAGAATAAAAAGTTAAAAAGAGACAAAAGCTTAAAGCTTCAGTAAGAGAGTAGCTATGTGTGTGTGTGTGTGTGTGTGTATATATATATATATATATATATATATATATATATATATATATATAGTTCTCTTTTACTGAAGCTTAAGCTTTTGTCTTTCATATAATAACAAGGTTGTGGATGTACTTTTATTGCATTATTTTCAATATCAAATGATGTCTAAATATTATTTCATTTAATGCATGTACATTACCTGAGATAACAATATGTATATTAAATGTAAATACGTACATTCCTGCTTTTGTACCCTTTTTTCTCAAGTATGTAGAATTAAATGATAATTACACAAAGCACAGATAAATACTTCATTAATGTTTGTTTGGCAACTGAAACATTCAAGGGACGCATTTCTTTATCAATTTTTTGTTTAGTGCATTATGTGATGCCATGTTGTTGTTTTGTTGCTTTATTTTTCTTTTTAGTCTCCTGGTGTGGTTGTTGAGTGTAGAGCTTTATTTCTTTCTTTTTTTCTTTCCTTTTTCTTTCAAAAGATTAAACACAAGCAACATTTACATGCATAAAAACACAAACTCAGCCAGTAGAGAGAGAGAGAGAGAGAGAGAGAGAGAGAGGGAGAGGAGAGAGAGAGAGGGAGGAGAGAGAGAGAGAGAGGGAGAGAGAGGGAGGAGAGAGAGAGAGAGGGAGAGAGAGAGAGAGAGAGAGAGAGAGAGAGAGAGAGAGAGAGAGAGAGAGGAGAGAGAGAGAGAGAGAGATAAAGGGAGGAGAGAGAGAGAGAGAGAGAGGGGGAGAGAGAGAGAGGGAGGAGAGAGAAAGGGGAGGAGAGAGAGAGAGAGGGAGAGAGAGAGAGGAGAGAGAGAGAGAGAGAGAGAGGGAGAGAGAGAGAGAGAGAGAGATAGAGGGAGGAGAGAGAGAGAGGGAGGAGAGAGAGAGGGAGGAGAGAGAAAGGGGGAGGAGAGTACATATGCCCAAAATGTTAGGAAACCACTAATGTATCCTGACACGCGACTGAAGATTTAAAGATTAAACACAAGCACAGTTAACGCGCATAAAACACAAACTCATTCTTTTTATTAAAAGCCATGCCTCGTCATGATGAAACATGAGAATGACAGTTGAAGAAACCACTTGCTTTAGTAAATCTGAGCCGGTTACATTACATTACATATTGAGATGTGTCTGATATTTATGCTCTGTAAATCCTTCATAACGACTCTAATCTGAGGCGCTGTTTGTTAATCAGTGATTTCTGAGGCTGGTGACTCTAAATGAACTTCTCCTCTGCAGCAGAGGTAGGTTTTAGCCTTGCTTTCCAGGGAAGGTCTTCATGAGAGGCAGTTTCATCATGGTGCTTGATGAATTACGCAAATGCACTAATACCATACTGCTCCTGCAAGAACTGTTCCAGAACATCTGACCTTTGTGTCTTAAAATAATAACTGACTGTTGTTGTTAGCTAATTCCATATTTGTTATGTCATAGTTTTAAAAAATCCTGTATTGTTCTAGAATGTGGAAAACAAATCCAAACTTGTGATTGGTAGTGTAGTGCCAACAGAAAGTTTACAGCCTCCTTTTTGTTTTCCAACGACTGGAGTCCACCTGTGCCTAACTGACATAACACACCCAGGGCTCGATTTGAGGTGGGATGTCCCTGTTGAAAAAAAAGAATAAAAACTATTCTCTTTGTAAAACACCCTTTGTGGTCGTACCATCTCCTTTAGATCAATAATGCTGTGTATTATGTAAAAATAACGGCTATTAGCCAATCAGAATTCAATATTGTAACGACTCGTCCTGGTGAACTGCTTCTGGTTGGAGATCTCGTCTCATGGAGGCCCCGTATGCTCTGCCTGGGATGTGTGTCGTGACCTTTCCACGAAGATGGTCCTGTCCTCGGCTCATACAGACAGCTGTTCTCTGAGGACTTGTGACTTCAGTCACTCGATAGTTCAGGACTGGAGTTTCCTACAGTCTACCTGAGCCTCCTCTAACGAACTGGACTCCATTTAAACTTCAACACATCTCCTGTTATACTGAACTTCCAGTCTCACACATTATTATGCAGAACAATCCCTGCTACGCGTTTCACCCAAGTGAGGATGGGCTCCCTGTTGAGTCTGGTTCCTCTCAAGGTTTCTCACTGAGTTTTTCCGCCGTCGTCCTCGGCTTGCTCATCAGGGACAATATTATAATTTTGATTCATACATGTCTACATCTCATACAAACTTAAACAATTCTTTTGATCGTGTAAAGCTGCTTTGCGTCAATTGTAAAAGCGCTATAGAAATAAAATTTTATTGAATTAAGTTTGTTTCATTTTGGCGCTGTTCGCATTTTTGCAACGGCCAAGAGAACAGTTCAAACACTGCTTTTGACCTATTTCAAAAAGAAGAGAACTGACGGCGTGATACATACACACAAATCCAATTGGTAGAGACATGATGAAAACCAAAGACTTAGTTTAACATGTTTTTTTTATTAGACTTTGGGGCTTCACCTACATGCTTGGGTGCAAAAGGGTCAAAAATAGATCTTTAGATAGATAGTAATTTGATGATATGTGTTTGTGTGTGTGTGTGTGTGTGTGTGTGTGTGTGTGTGTGTGTGTGTGTGTGTGTGTGTGTGTGAGAGAGAGAGAGAGAGAGCGAGAGAGAGAGACTGGTGTGTAGTACAGTACTATTAATTTAAATTATTTCATTACTAATGTTTATGTAGATTTTTATTCGCCTTTTATAATCCTCCCCAGATTAAAGCCATGGCAAGGAGCAAATAGTAGTTTTGACAGATGCATGTTTAAATGCATGTGTTTTGTTTTGATTGCTCCAAGTTGATTGAATTAAGCTTATATTAATAAAAATTTTGCAAATTTCACAATCATTTTGTGTGGTTAGTTTTAACACCCTAACTAACAAACAAATAAACAAATAAATAAATACTTGACCACACTATCCACCTTAATTATTATTATTATTATTTTTTTTACAATTCGACCACTGCACACACCTGTCTATATAATGTCAGAGTGAAGAGGTTCAGAGAATTATCTGGAGACAGAATTGTGTCAAGATCCAAATGTGGAGAAGGATAAAAAAAAACTTTCTGGGGTATTGAAAGCACGCAAGAGCATCGAGGTAGCCTCCATCTTCCTCAAAAGGCAGAAATGTGGAACATCCAACAGTTTGTTCAGATCTGGCTGCCCAACAAACCTGAGTAATTGGGGATGAAGAGCCTTGGTCAGAGAGGTAACCAAGAACCTAAGAGTCACTATAAATGACATTCATGACATTCAGTTCCCTTGTGGCAATGAGAGAGACTTAAGAAAGGAAAGGCATCACTGCAGCACTCCACCGATCAGACCTACATGACCCATGACAGTCCTGAAGCGGCCCAGCCAGAGTTAGACCTGAACCCAATAGAGCATCTCTGAACAGACCTGAGACTGGCTGTGAACTGACCCTGCGCTTTTAACCTGGTTGAGCTTAACAGATTCTGCCAAAGAAGAATGGAAGAAATGACCAAAAGAAATGTTTGCCAAGCTTGTAGCGTCATTCACAAGCAGTGGAGTCAAAAGTATTCACATTCATTACTTGAGTAGAAGTATAGATACTAGGGATTAAAAAGACTTCTTTAGAAGTTGAAGTATCAACTCAAGCTTTTTACTCAAGTAAAAGTGTAAAAGTACTGGTTTTAAAACTACTAAAAGTATAATAGTAAAAGTAACAAGAGGGGGAAAAAGCATTAGGGATAAAAGCTTAGGCTGTGCCACGGGCCTGTATACTGCACTAACACCTCATAACAAAAAAAGAAAAATGTGTTTGTTTTTTTTGTTGTATTTTTTAACGGCCATAGTAATTTGGGATACTGTATATGGCAATTGAAAAATAATGTGTTTTAGTACAATGCATATACATTAAAGAACCATATACATGTATGTGTACTACTGAGCATTAACATGGAGAAGAAGATATGATAACTAGTTGCCTATAAGTATTTTAATGGTGCAAAAAGTCAAACTTCAGAGGCATGTCATCGGTAACCTTTATTGGAATGTAAATGTACATCCAAGCTTAGCTGCAGAAATCTGTGAGGGCAACATACAAGAAAATTAGTGCACCCAGGGCAGGCTTAGTAACAATTACCCCTGTATGGTTGTCTACAATAAACATTGGTGCTGTCAGAATGAATAAATAATTCAAGTGATTAATCCAAAATAATTATACATTTCGCTCGAAACTTGAGTCTCTATCACGGACATCTTTGTCTACTTATCACAACCTTATCAACTGAAAATGCTATTTTATTCAAACGTCCTTGCTGGAGTGTGTGACGTGACGTCAATAGGCCAATAGGGTGCCAGAATGGTATGTTTATACTTCTCATCCAACCACAATCAAATTCGCTCCATCCGATTTATCCAGATGTTTCTTTCTTTTCTTTTTTTTTGAATGACAAGCTGAAATAAAATAGAAGTTTAAAATGTAAGGAGTAGAAAGTACAGATAATTGCGTGACAATGTAAGGAGTAGAAGTAAAAAGACGGCTGAAAAATAATTACTCCAGTAAAGTATAGATACCCAAAATTTCTACTTAAGTAATGTAACGAAGTATTTGTACTTCATTACTTGACACCTCTGTTCACAAGCAGACTCGAGGCTGTCATTGCTGACAGAGGGGCTTTGACCAAATGCTAAATGAGGGGTCAGAACTTATGTGAATGGGATATTTTAGTCTTAAATATATATTTTTTGTTTTTAGTATTGAATTAAGTATTTTGAGTAGAATTCTATATAAAAAATTGATCCCATTTTAAGTTGAGTTTAACATTTTTACACATTACACATTTTTACACTATATTTTTCATATATATATATATATATATATATATGAGGGTAGATACAGTAGATATATAGATAGACCTAAATGTTAACCCAAATAAGCAAAATGTCAGCTGGGAGTAACTCAGTTTATAAAACCATACGCTGTGGTTTGTTTTCCTGTTGATTTCTGTAACATGCTGTATTTCATGCCTCTTGATATTCATGAGGAGCGCTGTGGCATTCACATATACACACATTTGAACATGGTTAAAGGATGATCAGTCACTGTGTGTTGCAAAAGTACCAAAAAACAGAGGAAACTGAAATTTCCTGTTGTGATGCAGTATGTAGCAACTGCCCGGTTTAAGGTCTCAGTGGATGGGGGTGGGGAGGTGGGAGTAAGGGCTGCTTCCCCAAAATGGACACTTTTTTTGCTTTCTTTTTACACAGCACCAAAAAAATCTATCTATCTATCTATTTATATATCTCAGCGAGATGTCCGTTGAAAAACGTCACCTTCAGCTTGAACATTAGTGACAAATTTAACAAAGCTAAAGTCTGTCAGTTCTTGTTCGTGATTCTTACTTGGTGTCACACAAAGTCATAAGATTTGCATTTAAAAGTTCTCTGATCTTTATTTTAGAAAATTTGTGGCATTGTGTATATTTAAATAATGTTAAGGAAAAATATCTATCTATCTTTCTATCTACTATATATATATATATATATATATATATATATATATACACAGTGTATATATATATATATATATATATATATATATATATATACTTGTGAAACCATGTAGGCCATAGAAAGTCTATTAGTGGTGGGGTCTTGTGTGGCCAGGAACAATATCCGCAGAGACCAAAGTGGTGCTTTAGTGTCAGATTCAGCCATAAAGGGGTCGGTGGGTGGAACATAACACATAATTCTTTCAGTACTTGTCATTATGATTAGTCCATGGGTTTTCTGCTTTGTGTGGTCTAAGAAAACAAACGAAGGCAAACAAGTTTGAATGAAGGCTGAATGCCTGAGGCATGGGAACATTTGCTCGTATGTTTGAAGCCTATTGAAAATAAAGTGTGGAGGCTAAACCAGAGCGTAACCAGAATACCACTGTGGTGATGCTCTGGGTCATGGTGGTTTGAGCACGGTGAGAAAGAGAAACTGGAGATCTCAGAGGAAGGCCACAGCTGCCACCATGAGGGTTCAACCCCCAAATAATCTGGGTTAAGTTTTAAAAACTAACCGGGTCCTGTGGCACTGACATGACTATTCCTGGGTTGAGATTATAAAGTACTTCAAACATATTTATGTCAGAAGATGTGAATGTGGACAAACGTTTCCCTTTGTACTCTAGTAGCCGTTTAAGTGTTGGTGGATTGTATGAAACTTCTGTTAGTTCTTGTTTGTGATTCTCACTTGGTGTCACACAAAGTCATGAGAAGGACAAAAATTCACCTTAAATTGAATGAAAATATAGAAATGCAAGAAGGAAACATTTCTTTGTGAAACTGAAACTGACTATTCGGATTTTAGTTTTCTATACTAAACAGAGACAAGACTTGAGAGAGATGTTTTCAGGCTACATTTAGCACAGTTCACTTTGCATTTGGTTGCAGATTCCAGAAGAGGTTAAACTATACTTTTTATCGCTGCATAACTAAAACAGTATGCAGCTGGAGTGTAGAACTGAAGTGATCAGTAAGGATCAGTGTGCATGAGCAGTCAGTCTATTTTCAGTCTTTTGATACGTGCTGAAGTCAAAGTCATACATAATTATACTTGACTTTGACTGATCCAGCATTCAGACTGTAACAGAGAGCTTTAGCTGAAGCCATGCAGCAGACACAGAATACAGGTGGAGCGGAAGCTGACCAGGGCTGAACTCACATTCATATTTTCAGAAAGGAACTGAACATGGGTCGTCTTTAGCATGCGAGAGTAAGTAACGGACGCCAGGAACGGACGACTTGCAGAACCACAGCACAGGAAGTGAACAGCATGCGCAGCTCCACTTCCACTTAACCCTCTCAGCACTGATAATCAGACACTGCAGTCAGGGCACTGGCAGAGTGTGCAAAAAAAAAAAGTGATTCAAAGCATTAAAACACACAAAGATTTATAGGACGATTCAACAGCAGTCCAGGGTTACACTCTGTAGTCTGGTTAAGAAAATCTCTCAGAGCAAGGACAAGGTTATCATCAGTGAATTCATTTGCTTACATTTTGATTTGAAGTTCCTTAGCTGAAAAAAAAAAATCATATTATCTTTAAAATTCCCATAAACATTTATGTCATGAATAAATACCGCACTGAATCAGAGTTATGATGTGACTTTAAAACAGACAACCTTTAATAAGAGAGTACAGGTTTTCTACAAACTCTGTACAACCGCAAAACACACACATTTTACACATGAACAAACACAAAAAAGAATAGATTTGCAAATGTTTGTCATTTTTTGGAAGGAATGATTTAGAAAAAAACAGCGTTATGGATGTGACATGTCTGTATTAATCTCTACAAACGCTAGACAGACAGATAGTTCAACAGTGAAATTGATCATGAACCATTTGAAAAAGTAGTCGTACAAAAACTAACTATAAAATGATTAAAGCAGGGACAAATTCCGAATCATTTTCTCTGGTCCTTTCTTCTTCTTTTCCTTGTTTTCTTTGTAGTTCAATTTTGTGCCCCTTTGTGCTATTTGATGCTTAGCACTACTGTTTCATTTACAAGTTAAAGTTTAGGCAATATAAGCAGATGTAGTATTTTTAGTGCATCAGCATGCTTTGGCTAGAACTCTATAAATAATGCCTATGGTAAGGTTGACCTTTGCATAAATTGTCCAAAAGTTACTTTTAAAGTGTCGATAAAATGAGAAATGGGCTTCATAATATAAGATAACAATAATAATGAGACGTCAATAAAACAGAGTTGCAGAGTGTACAGAGTGTTTAACTTAATAAAAATGTATTTACAGAACATTGCTGAAATGTCCAAATGAAAAGCCTGACCTCTGCTGGTCCACATGTACATCTGAAAAGGGAAAATTAGAAATCACCACAACTAAAACCGTTAAATCTAAATCTAAATGCAACTTTTTATTACTATTATTATTTTTATATTATACAGATACATATACGTCATGTCCAAAGAAATCAGCTGGGACAAATGAACAGCTTGCAGCCTTCCGCAAAACTGTTACACTGTGAGCATGTACTGCACTGGATATAATAAAGCATGTAAAAGGTATTTATTTGTAATAATGCAAAAACAATATGAGAATTCTTAGGAGACTTGTTGAAATAATGGACATGACAGGATGATACACAAACTGAAAGTAGAGTTAGGTGTAGCCATACTATGACATTTTCTAAAGTTGTATCAAAAGAATGGGGAAAAGAACTCCACCAAGCATATAAGTAAACAGTTTTAAGCCTCTGAGATGACGGCCTTAAAGCCAAACAGATTAATTAACGATGTGCCTGATTTGAACCAGCTGTACTTTTAAGATTGTACAGTCCTAATGCTCATCCTGAGAGGATCAGAGCGATTAAAAAAGGCACTGCGGTATTTAAGGCACACAACACTGGAAGTTTGAATATAACATCAAGTTATTGAGTTTACAACAAACTGTAAATAACCTCACAAGTAAATGTGCTTTCTCTAAACATGGTCACGTTATGAATACTGCTTGTTCTCTCTTTATATACATTTAAAAAACAAACAAAAAAAACTGTTTTAAGTTCTGCATCTGATTTAAGCCTTTAAAACACACTGGTAAACAGTCTGCATTTTTTAAATTCTCAAATAAAAAGATAAATAATATCTGAGGCACATGGTAACTAGAGCTATTATAAATCAGATAGTCCACAATATAATACATCGCTTCAGTTTCTATCCCTGCCAAAAAGTTTTAAACACAAACTTTTTAAAAAGAAAGAATTCTTAAAAAAACAGTTCTGAAAGTTCTAAAAAATGGCACAATGACTTTCCATAAAGACTTTAAAATGATATAAAGTGAGTCATGGGTTAAGTAATATTTCAATACAAAAGCAAGCTCTTCTGATCAGCTCTATTCTTGAATACAGGGTGTTGGCAGTAATGACATTACATCGAAAGCCCTTGTGCAATAATCAACTTGTAAACAGAAATGACTTGGATGAGACTCTCTTCCCTTGCCCAAGCTAAATATCCACAACACACGGACGCCTGACAGCAGCTCACAAAATTTGCACAGTTGTAGAAACAAATTGGAAAGTGTGTAATCCAATCTGAATTGTGTGTAGGGTTTAATTTGTTGTTGCCACTCAGTTTAAGAGCTCTAGGTATGTAATTGGCACTTTGCCCCTCTGGTGCCCACGCTCTCCCATGAGCCAGTCAGAATCCATGCCTGGGACGCTGCTCACTGTAATCACCTAAAGTAGAAAGCACACACAGTTACTATTCTATACCCGATCCAACACTCAGCATCACATGTTTTATGTACACACAGTGGGGCAAAAAAGTATTTAGTCAGCCACCAAATGTGCAAGTTTTCCCACTTCAAAAGATGAGAGAGGCCTGTAATTTTCATCATAGGTATACCTCAACTATGAGAGACAAAATAAAAAACAAAAATGCAGAAAATCACATTGTAGGATTTTTTATGGATTAATTGGTAAATTCCTCTTGCTCTCATAGACTTGTAACTTATTCTTTAAGATGCTCCTCTGTCCTCCACTTGTTACCTGTATTAACGGCATCTGTTGGCATCACAACTTTAAACAGTCACACTCCAAACTCCACTATGGCCAAGACCAAAGAGCTGTCAAAGGATACCAGAAACTAAATTGTAGACCTGCACCAGGCTGGGAAGACTGAATCTGCAGTAGGTAAGCAGCTTGGTGTGAAGAAATCAATTGTGGGAGCAATTGTTAGAAAATGGAAGACGTACAAGACCACTGATAATCTCCCTTGATCTGGGGCTCCACGCAAGATCTCACCCCATGGGGTCAAAATGATCACAAGAACTGAGAGCAAAAATACCAGAACCACACGAGGAGACCTAGTGAATGACCTGCAGAGAGCCGGGACCAAAGTAACAAAGGCTACCATCAGTAACACACTGCGCCGCCAGGAAGTTAAATCCTGCAGTGCCAGTCGTGTCCCCCTGTTTAAGCCAGTACATGTCCAGGCCCGTCTGAAGTTTGCTGGAGAGCATTTGGATGATCCAGAAGAGGATTGGGAGAATGTTATATGGTCAGATGAAACCAAAATAGAACTACGTGTTTGGAGAAGAAAGAAGGCTGTGTTGCAACCAAGAATAGAAGAAGATTGCAAGAATACCATACCTACTGTAAAGCATGGGGTTGTTTTTCTGCAAAGGGACCAGGACGACTGATCCGTGTAAAGGAAAGAATGAATGGGGCCATGTATCGTGAGATTTTAAGTGAAAATTTCCTTCCATCAGCATGGGCATTGAAGATGAAACGTTGCTGGGTCTTTCATGACACACCGTCCGGGCAACGCAGGAGTAGCTTCGTAAGAAGCATTTCAGGGTCCTGGAGTGGCCTAGCCAGTCTCCAGATCTCGACCCCATAGAAAATCTTTGAAGGGAGTTGAAAGTCCGTGTTGCCCAGCAACAGCCCAAAAACATCACTGCTCTAAAGGAGATCTGCATGGAGGAATGGGCTAAAATACCAGCAACAGTGTGTGAAAACCTTGTAAAGACTTACAGAAAATGTTTGACCTCCGTCATTGCCATCAAAGAGTATATAACAAAGTATTAACATGAAATTTTGTTATTGACCAAATACTTATTTATACGTATAAATTCTTTAAAAATCCTACAATGTGATTTTTTCTTATTTTGTCTCTTATAGTTGAGGTATCCCTATGATGAAAGTTACAGCCTCTCTTATCTTTTTAAGTGGGAGAACTTGCACAATTGCCGGCTGACTAAATACTTTTTTTTGCCCCCATGTATACAGTACATATATATCTTTTTAATGAAGCTTAAAGGTCTAAATTTATTGTAATTCTTTTCAATGGCTTTGAAATGTACTCCGTCTGTGCAAGCTACTGCACTATACTTTTGCAACATTCTTTGGTTTCTACAGAATTTAATTTGAACAATCTGTGTTGAAATATTAGCTTTACAGCATGTTGCATCACAAGCCATAAACAGTCACTATGTTCTACCATTAAAACACTCGTATGCTTGTAGTGAGCGACCTTCACAACCTTATGTCAGAAATGGGGTCGAATAAAAATATTAGTGTGTGCAAGATTGACAAGTAGCGTTTTTAAAGAAATTCTTTATGTTACAGTATGTGATGACTGGTCACAAACTCATCTCAGAAATCCATCTTCTGTAACCTTAACAGGAAAAATAATCCAACTACACATTGGCAGTTTGAGGCACGAGTTATTTTTCATTGCTTTGTCAATAATATACTTTAGCCTGGAATCGAACCCGGACCCTGGAGCTACAAGGCAACAGTGCTAACCACTACGCCACTTTTAAAAAAATAATACATGAACCACTACATGATACACTGCCTTTCAAAAGTATTCATACCCTTTGAACTTTTGTCATGTTACAACTACAAACATAAATATATTTTATTGTGATTTTATGTGACAGACCAACATGAAGTGGCACACAATTTTGAAGTCGAAGGAAAATGATAAATGGTTTTCAAAAATGTTTTTACAAACAAAATTCTGAAGGATTTGGTGTGTATTTGTATTCAGCCCCCTGTATTACCCCCTAATACCTCTAACTAAAATCCAGTGGAACCAATTGTCTTTAGAAGTCACCTAAATTAGGAGATGAGATTGCTCTGTATTTGGCTCCAGCCATCCCATGCTATTTGAAATACTAACAACTTAATTTGATGTCATTTACGTTCTAATTTTTGGAGCGGTCTGTTTTAAAGTGTGTGTGTGATCATTAAACCCAGCAGGGTTTTTTTTTATCTGTAATTATTTTTCTTTTAACTGGAGTTATATTATCTCAGGTATAACGACTGATTGCGCTCTGGGAGATTACTGATAAAATGCAGTGTGACCTTTCGTTAAACGTCCTTTATTAATAAAATTGACCAGTGATCTAGTCATCAAACGGTGGGCACTCACTTCATCAGCCAATAAGGAGAGCTCATTGCTGCTGGCTGCGTCGTAATCATACAGTACCCGCGCCTTGCGGCTCACACCTGAGCTCAACAGCTCACTGAAGCCTGAGTGAGTCTGTCTGGAGCTGGAAGAGAGGACGGAGGAAACCGGCAGAGTGGGTACCGAGACGCTGGCTCCCGCCCCCACTGAGCACTGGTTATTATTGGAAGAGAATGAGGAAGGAAAGCTGTAAAGGGAAGGAAGAGCATTACAGGAATGACTCACATGAAAAAAAAAACAAAAAAAAAACGACCATATGGACTTCTGTGTGATGATTTATAATAAATGACTTAAGTTTCCAGTACCTTCCCAGCTGTTTTTGCAGATCGACCATGTACTGATAACACTGAGCGTAGTAAGTGGTCTGAGCCTCGACAAAGTCATTTAGACACCGGAGATGGTGAGCCTGCAGGACATACAGAAATACAGACAGAACGCTTACATTTTAAATGAGCACTAATGATCAGGACAGGACATGTGCTTCTTGTGCTCGAATGAGAAGTTCATGTCAGGTTACTGCGTACGTGTGTACTGCTGACTCCCTCCAGGAGCAGTCGGGTTATCTCAGCCTGCCTGTCAAACTCACTCTGTGTCACCTTCAGCTCCTGCTCGGCCTGAGAGAGAGAGACAGAGAGAGAGACAGAGAGACAGAGAGAGACAGTGATATATACAAAGACAGATATACCTGTCTCCAACATGCATGGTGATGTATTACACTCCGGGTGCTACAATAAGAATTAACAATAGATTTGTTAATTTTAAACTCTTAACAAAACGGTGTATATATGAACTTTGAGAGCTAAATATAAAACCCTGCATTGCTCCGCCCCCTCCACCTCCTCAGTGCAGGAGACTGAGGAATGTGAGGTTTGCTGATGGAGGTAACGGTGGGATGCTGTACGACCCA